>NC_134701.1:270481753-270704253 GCF_043290135.1 Rhipicephalus microplus | reverse complement strand
ACATAAAGCGGAGCGTTGAGGGTGAATTTGTGGTCAATTAGATTATGTAAAAAATTCAAGCAGTACTTCTGTCTTCTTGATTCAAGAGAAGGAATCTCATTAGCCAACATTAGCTGTGATGGGGAGTCCGAATGTTTGTATTTAGAATAAATAAAACGAACCGACTTTCTTTGTATTCTCTGAAGCTTGTTGATATTGAGCTTAGTATACGGATCCCATGCTACGCAGAGAAGAAACAGAGAACAGAGAAGAAAGGCATGGGTGCAGGGCTGGGAAGCTTGACCTCCCAGTCCCGACGTGGGATTAGCCAGGCAGGGGGCAACACCCTGTACAGGACGTATAAAGTTATTTCCATCCATTCATGTTAAGCAGCTCATAGTAACCGGTATGCCACCGTGCACAGGGGAATCGGGTGGGTGAGAGTGAAAGTCTGAAGAAAAATAAAGGAGGAGAGCACACACACAACGTCACAGTCCGGCAGTCTTGCGCGATATGCTGCACCACTATCAACAGTCACTCGTCCAAGTCTGTTCTTTCGTAAAACTTTCAACAATGGCTTCAACGTCTTAATTCTCGATGACCTTCCGGGGCGACACTCGAGGAGAGTGTCCCGTGACAACGCTCTGTGGTCAAGGCGAGCGAAAGCGATTGCGAGTGAGTCGCTACATAGCGTAGCGAGGACAGTCAAAGAAGATGTGTTACAAAGGTCTTTTCGATACCAATGATCTCAAGAACAAGGTTGTTGGCCACTCTAACAACAACAAAAAAAAAGACTGTGAAGGCCCCCTTATACTTAGGCATAACCGACCTCACAGAGTGGCAGAGCCTGCAAGCAAGGACAAACAAGTCGCTTTCTAAGCGTATGGATTCAGTGAATTCAGAATGCTCGTGTTTGTATACATGTATCATGTGCGCTGTAGTCGCAAAAAAAAAGAAAAAAAAAACAGAGTCCACGGGGCCCGTCGAAGTTCCATAAATTTCGTTCTACGCATTACGCTTTCTGTTTTTCAGTTTGGGGTGCACGTGAACTTCGAAGATTAGTGACATGGCTCACATATTGCGGCCATAGTTAAGTTCAAATCAGGCCACAATATTGAATGCATTTCCACTCTTGCGTACTCCTTCTGGCGATCGAAGCTGAGATGAATGTAAAAAAACACTTTAAGAACCCATCCCTGAAACTTTGTAGTTTTTTGTTCTCGTTTGTGAGCCTTCCTGGATCGGGACAAACTGGAGTAATCTTGTCAACATAAATCATAACGTACACTTCATTTCTGCAAATTTCATTTCTTAAATACACAAGCAACATAAAATACAGTGTTCATGGTGCAATGGCTTATTCGCAGGCTTTTTTGCAAACTTAAGATTTAGCTTCTGTACTCAAACGGAGCCAAGAAACTCTTACGCTATATTTATTCACAAAAAAAAAAGAAAAAAAGAAGTCCAAGCTTGATATTTCCCACAATTGTGAATGCATTTCACCAATCACGGAGAACACTTACGGACGAACTCTTGTGAAATTCACACAGTACTATTATGCATGCCTTTACAGATCTAACTGAGCGACATAGTTGTTGTCTGATTTATTTTATACTATAATGTACACTCGCCTATACCTGCCACTTTGTACGGGGTCGTGGTCCTATAGTCAAGCCCGGGAAGAGGCTTTTTGACCCCGGCCCTCAGCATCCCAAATGATGGTATGTTGGAAAATAAAAAAGTTCAAAGTTCAAAGTTCGAAGTTCAAAATTGGTTTTGGTAGAACAATTAGCCGACGTTATAGTTAAGTGAGGTCGGCTTTACTTTAATAAATTCATGCGTCGATCGTGCGATGATAAAAAAATGAACTTTCGTCGTTAGGTCATGTGCCAATCGAAGAACCACTATAGTGATGCACCCTAGAACAGCTTTTAGCTCAACTTCTAGTTTTCAAGCAACTTCGCTCCATCAAATTAACACGTCTACGTTTGTTTTTCGCTTGCCTGCCAACGATGGCTCTCTACGTATCAGGTGTATATGCTCCTATAAAATTTGAACGACAGGAGAAACACTTTGCACTCACAAAGGTTCAATAAGTGTGTATACTGATACTGCAGATAGTTACTAATTCTGAAGATGGTACACTAATACAGAAGATGGCGGAAAATGGTGGAGCTGAAAGCGTCGCATGGATGTATCATTATGTATTTGTGTGATGCCGAGAGTGGTCGGGGTCTATCAATTCAGCCTGCTGACGCTATGCTGGGAGTGATGCTAACATTACTTTTGTGCGAAGTTTTGCCTTTCGCCGCTCTCTACAACTAGAAAGAATTGGCTCCTTACTTTGCATTCACTATTCTACGTTAATAGGCTAGCCGTATATGTAATTACTATACGCATACCAAACTCCCGACTGAGGGCCACTGTCTGTATATATTCATTTACCAGAGTTTTCACTACTACTCCAAAACGCCAAGAAAATAGGATACAGCCTTAAAGGCAGCGCTAGCCTATTCTTTAGCAGTCAGTGAGTGAGTGAGACAACTTTATTGACAATCCGGCATAAAGGGGGAAGGGGTAGGGGGATTAAAGCGAGACACTAGCGTGCTCGGACGTCCCGGAGCAGCAACCTACTCGCGTAAAACCCGTGGGGGCGCCGCTTTCGGCCGCTGGCGTTCAGGATGCTAAGCACGTGCTGGACCACGTCTCTTTGATTGCCTGGCTCTCGGCTGATAATTTTGCTGCTTATGGCAGTTGGCATTACTTCTTGGTTACCCGGCGGTGGTGCACAGTCCCAAAGGAGGTGTCTCTGGGTGGCTCGCGCCTTCTTGCAGTGTTGGCATACATCAGTGGTGTAAACCTCCGGGCAAACGTGCTTTGCCCAGACGGGGGTCCATATTGCTTGTACTTGCAGCTGCCGTAGTGTGGCTGCTTCTGTGCGTTGTTGGTCTCGGTGAGGCGGTGGGTAGAGGCGCCTGCTCGTTCTGTACCACTGCAGAACGTCGGCGTAGGTTGTGATAAAATACTCTCCGTCTTCGGCATCGGGTCGTTGCGGCTCCGAGGAATGCGTTGACAGAGACCCGCGGCTAGTTAGCGCATGTGCCTCCGTATCTGCCTCCTCGTTGCGGTTCGGGCCCACGTACAGCGCCCCGGCGTGCGCAGGGAACCACTTGACGGTAATGTTAGTTTCCGGTCTTGCTATAGTTGAACATACTCTTGCAGTGGTTCCATGGACGTTGTTTGCAGCAAAGTTGGCTATTGCCGTCTCCGAGTCGCTGAGGACCGTGCGGCAATCCGGGATCACCAGTGCCAGTGCGATTGCAAACTCCTCGGCTTGCGTGGGCGACTCGCACCGTATGCTTCCCGACGTTGTGAGTACTACAGTGTCTGCTGCGATGACTGCTGCTGCGTACGTGTTTGGCCGGTGGGGATACTTCGCCACGTCCACGTAGTACGCGCGCGGATCGTTGGCGTAACCTTTTGTGAGGGCCGTGGCTCTCGCCGTTCTCCTTTCTTGGTGCACTTGTGGATGCATGTGCTTCGGTAAGGGTGGAACCCTCAGTCTTTGGAGAACGTCCCGGGGTAGCTGCTTTGCTACCTCCGGAGTCGTCGCTGGCGCGTTGATTCCGATGCGCTGTAGTATCGTTCTTCCCGTTTTGGTCTGGGACAGGTGGTGATACTGCGCCGTTCGCTGGGCTTCTGCGATTTCTTCCAGCGTGTTGTGAACGCCCAACGCGAGCATGCGTTCCGTGTTGGTGTGGGGGTATAAGCCCAGGGCCGTCTTGTACGCCTTTCTGATCATCGCGTCAATCTTGATCTTCTCCGCCGCTTTCCAATTGTGGAACGACGCTACGTAAGAGATGTGGCTGACTGCAAACGACTGGGTGACTCGTAGTAGACTGTCTTCTCGCATGCCCTGGTACCGCGTGGCCACCTTCTTGAGTAGGCGGGTGGCCAGCGAGAGCTTTGCGTGGAGCTTCTGTACCGTCACGTTGTTGCGGTTCAAGTCCTGGAGGTGCAGCCCTAAAACTCTGAGCGTCTGCACGTGCGGTATCGGCGTTCCGTCTTGGGTTACCACGTTGATGTTCTGCGTTGTCGGGCGTCGTGCACTTCGCGGTGAGATCACTAGCAGTTCCGACTTGGTTGGTGAACATTTGAGGCCGGTGGGTCGTAGGTGTTCTTCTACGGCGGCGACGGCTTCTTGGAGGGCTGCCTCGATCTGGCTGTCGCTTCCTCCCGTTGACCACAACGTGATGTCGTCTGCGTAGATCGTGTACTTGATGTTTCTAACGCGTTCCAATCTTCTTGCAACGCCTATCATGACAAGGTTGAACAACAGAGGGGAGATCACCGAGCCCTGCGGTGTCCCCGTGCTCCCCAGCTGCTTGAGCGGTAGTTGTAGTTCTCCTGCCACAAGCCGCGTGGTGCGGTTGGTCAGGAAATCTTTGCTGTAAGCGAACTTCCTCTCCCCCATGTTGAAGTTGGACACCTGCCGAAGTGGTGTACGTTGACGGCCGAGTGGTGTACGTTGTCAAATGCTCCCTGGAGATCCAGTCCGAGCACCGCTCTGTTATCCAACGTGGGAAAGTGTCTGTCCACGATTTCGTTCTTGAGCAACAGCATGGCGTCCTGGGTACACAGTTTGGCCCGGAACCCCAGCATTGTATGTGGAAGCAGTCAGAAACTTTCCGTGTTTACCTGTCATGTCCTCCAACCACCTGCGATGTATACGCTCAACGCAACGATCACATAGAAGTAGCCGATTAGTTAGCAACAGAGGAGGCGGCAAATCGTCAGTTGACAGTAAACGTCAAAGTAGGAGTTCTACCGCTCGAAATCAGAAATTTCTGTCATTGCGGACACTTTGAAGCCAACACTGTCAAAATTGAGATATAAAGGAAGGAGTTCGAGCTTCGAACTTCGACCAGACTACACAACACTTTTAGCTTATCACGCATGTACGGCAATACTAACGCTTTCAACCAGTCGGCTCTTCCACGAGCTATTAGTTTGTAGAATGATTTTCTAGATGATCTTGCGTCAGAACAAGACCACACAAAGTTCTATCATACTCTTAAAAAATACTTATGCACCAAAAACTGCTCTATCGCATCTTCGTAATCATCAGTGTTTATAGGACTGTTGCCGATGTTTTTGCACTATTGCTAGGTTGTAGTTACTGTCATAATAGTTGTTTTTTGTGTTCACGTTCACATACTGTAACTCACTTTTCTAGTTTGCATTTTGCTTACATGTTCATAAGTAGAACTGGATTTTCTATTATATTCAATATTTGCCTATGTATGTGTAGATATTACGTATATGTATTTTTCTAACATATTATCTGTACCACCCCCCTTACACAATGCCTTTCGAAGGCTCTGTAAGGTACTGTAAATAAATAAATAAATAAATAAATAAGTTAGGAGACTATAAACGCGTGGGAAGGAGGGTCATTCAGGGTACTAAGCCGGCCTTAGCTTGCAAGGTAGGAAGTTCAAAAACGCACCGTTTTTTTTTTCTTAATGGAAATATGAACATTGAAACAGTTAAGAAAAGGCCAGACGACCTACGAATCATGTGAGGTGTAGAGCTAATGGGTGGTCAGGTGGTACAGTGCTAAGAAAGTGCAACAGAACTCTCTACTTATAGCACTGCACCCTAGTATGCAATAGTCAGCAGAATGTATTTGCTGTTGAATCAGTAACATTTACCTAAACCGTCACGCGGAATTCGTAAGTTCGACCCCTACTGACAGCAACCTATATCTTTTTTTCCCAAAACGTTCTTTTGTTTCTATTTTTACTTATTATATCCGCATTCAAAGAAGACGCAGTAGGTTTGCCCTAAGGTTACGGTGGTTTTTTCTTGCTCATTTGTTTGCCAGGGTTGATAAATTGGTCTCACTTATACAAGAAGACAACGAATCAAGGGCTCGTTTTTTTTTTCGTTTGACGCGACGTAACGAAGTCAATAGGTAGTATTTGTTGATTTCATTTGGTTTTCTTCACTATGAGTTTCTTCAATTATTATCAGATGGTGCGTTGCGTAAGCCACATCAATAACACGAACCATCAAGTAAGTAGTGGATGACAACAAATACGGTGACGGGGGTTTCGATTCTACGCGCGAAGCTCGTCCCGCCGGTTTCGGGCAAGGATTGTTTTAACAGATGGCTGACTTATAACATCTCTCCAGGCCTGCGGCTGAATTTACGAACCAAATGATAGACGGCTCGAGGGTAGACTAGCCCAGAGAGATGGCAACGGTGGAGCAGGCGAATGAGAATGATACACAAAGAAGTGAACCACGAAGGAAAGAGTGAAGGAACCGAAGAAGCAGTGATGGTGGCGAGGGCGAGAACAGAGCACACACTGGTGCGAGAAGAGACGCGCATCGGCAGGCACTCGGCAGGACGGTTGTAAATCAAAGACGATATTCGCAGCTGTACACTCTCAGAACGGAGGTTGGCTGGCCGTCGTGGTTTATTCGCTGGCGCGGCTGACGTACGAGCTGGCGTCGCACGCCGAGTTGGGCAGTTTGTTATGGGGCGCCGCTGCCGCTTCTTTCCTTCCCCTTCCCGCGGCGCCTACTCGGCGGCGTTAAGTGCCCCTGGTCACCATGCCCTCGGTATACTGCCTTGTTGGGCCAAGCGCGCGATGTTTCGCTTGCGAAGCGAAGGCAAAGTCAAGGCGCCGAAGAACTGCGAAGCGTATGGGCGTACATACCAGTGTAGGGGTCACACACTGAATGCATAAGCTGCGCATGTTTTCCCACGGCCACTTAACTTCATAGCTAACATTTTTTGAGACGCTTCTGTGCAATTCTTGCACAAATCCTGAAACCACTTCCACGTATACTGTTTTTATACCCGCACTTAAAATATGCTTTGGGTGGATGTTGATAAGGCGAACAGTTGTAAGGTACATTATTGAACAAGTGTCACTGATTGAAAGTTTGGACCTCACGGGCAAAATGGTACGCCAGAAAGATAATTCAGAATGAGAACAAGTTGGGCTAGTTGGCAAGGATTCATAAAAAATGAAGGTTGGCGTGCAGACGCACTCGTACCTGCCTTCTTCTATCAGAAATATAACACATCATCAAACACACCATTAAAGCGACTTATTTTTATAATGTTACAACGCACTGCTCAAGCACCAAGAACGGCGCACGGAGAGGATGCACAGGCAAACACATGACGAACACGAACTTGCATTCTTTGTGCTTGAGCAGCACACTCCTTTCGCAAACGCGCACGGTGCAGCGAGCGAAGTGACCTTCGTGTGCTAACTTCAACGCAAACTTTCAAGTGAAAGTACGACATAACACGACATGAGTGCGCGCGCACGGGCGACCGCACTCTGTACGGCTAAGTACAGCTGATCTCAGATGAGTGAGCGCGTTGAAACTATAGCGGGGCGATGACCTCTAGAGCGCGCCCATTTCGATGGAACGCGACGTATATAGAAAAATACGAATGTACTGAGATAGACGTTCGTGTTACATGAGCACTGCTATTCAAAATTGATTGGAGACCTCAATATACCTCGTGACTCATCCTAAGACGTCATTTAGTCTCGGGAAAACCACAAAAGTTTGTTTTTTCGTGTGGAAGAGCACACCGGCTTGCATGCAGTGAGGACAGTATACGGGGAACGCCCATAAATAATGGCATAATGAGGCTGTCTGATGTGAGACAACTGCGCATATACACATTACCCGTGGCTTTGAGATCTTCGTCCATAAAAAGCTTTTAAATGTATAGAAGTTATCTTCTGATATTCCTATAATTTCACAACTTGTATTTTTGTTACTATATACAGAATTTACTTGCGACCTGTAACAATTATTTTATACCCATGCAATCGTTTTGTATAAAGGTAGGCGATATCTGAAACAGATTGTTAATAATGGCAGTTACGAAGCGTGAGATGGGAAGAAAGCGAGTTCCACTCTCCTCGCTGTTAATATCGCGTCAAATACATCGCAGTCAGTCGTTTCGACGTACCTGTTGTGATGTAAAAAACCAAGTTTTTTACTCTCAAAGTTTGTATTTTGGTTTAACAGTTGTTGAAGAAACCAAAGAACATTTCATGATTGGAAGGAAACAGCACGAAAAACGACAAACTAGACAAAGAAGTACGCGCTCTGTGTGTGTCCTTCTTTGTCTGGTTTCTCGTTTTTCTCGCTGCTTCCTTCCAATATGTGTACCAACACGCCCAAGCAACCACTTTAGCTGTATTTTATGACATCGTTTTAACTGACCTCGCGTGCAGGGGCGTAGACAGTTTTTTTTTTTTTGAGGGAGGGAGGAGTGGCACCCCCTCTATTTGAAGGGGGAGAGGGCAGCCAGGCAAATGGTCATTTTGAGCTATGCGCGTCATGACGAAAAAAATTCGGGGAAAAAAGAGGGGGGGGGGGGGCATGGGTTTCGTGTACCGCTTCCTGGCTACGCCAGTGTTCGTGTACGTCGCTCAACCGGGAAGCCAGTTAAACGTTTCGCAATTAATGAAGACAACTTACTCTTACCTAATGTCGGCGTGGGAATAGGAGTGCATTCAGCGGGTCCGTTAGCACCTCAGGCAGCACACCACAGTGCATCTAACCATAGAGCATACAAAGCTCTATTGTGGCAGTATGTTTTCTTTTTTTTAACATTGATCTTCATAACCTCATTTCGGTTCCTTATGGTTGCACGCGCACCCAAGCTACGTTCACTGTATGCTGCCTCTAACATTGTTCCAGGAAGGGCAGCCAATTTCTTCGAATAAATTGTGAGTCAGTGGTAATAAGGAAACGGCTACGCGTCGCCTTTAACGACTCGACCACCGCCGAGTAAAGAAATTCTGCAACAGGAAAAAAATACAGGAGAGATACGAAGGAGAAAGAATGAGATATTACAAAGTCATTCGTGCGAGATATATTAGGCAAAATAAAGAAAAAGAAGGGATAGAGAGAGGGAAAGGGAGAAACTTTCGGTGGTTAGCGGTGTGTACGCATGATGGCGGCGATATCACTGGACACGTCTTGTCAGGTACCGACGAGACTGCGCTGCACGCACGCACGCACGCATGGGAGGGGCCGGACGGTGAGATTCCCGCTCTTGATGGATGACCGAGTCCAGACCGGAGCGCCGTGTGTCCAGAGGTTGTTAAAACCCAGATAAAGGCCCCGTTCTCTAATGAATCCATTTCGTCGTCCATAAGCAAAGAGTGAGAAAACAAAAACGAGGAAAACTAAGAAAGAGTCGAAACGTTTTAAAAACCTGTGACAAGCAAAGTGCCAATTTAAGCGTGTCTCTAATGTTGTTTTGTTTATATTGCGGGTGTCATAGCATGCTCGAGATACTGCTCGTGCTGGCCAGCTACACTCGTGCGTTGGCTGGCTGCAAACCTCGAACCTGTCATGATTTATTGTAAGCGTTGGGCTTGCACATTTCGATGGTTGTTCATTCCAGTTGTCTATGCCAATTTTACGATGCGCGAGCTTCGATATCAACGAAATGAAGTCAATGCGCATCAGGCGGATTCTGTGAATGCGTGTTCAACTAAGCGATGCCAGTTGTATTGTATATGTTGTGAATTTCGCAAAATATACTTAGTGCTCCCTTAATTTGTTTCAGTATACCTCATGATGTGGTGTGTTTAGGTAAGTCTATATCACTCTTAATGTGATCTCGAGTAAAGGTCTGGCTATAGCCAGGAAAGTAGTTCAACATGGTGTAGTTTGCTGGCCACATCTAGCAATTTAAGCAGGACATAATTAAGAGCGCATGATTTTGATATCAGTTGGCAAGAATAGCTTTATTTTGCTTCTTGTGGTCCTTTTTGAGTGTATCTCTCAAACTATATAACTACAATGGTCTTGATTTTCCAGATAGGTAGGCTTCTTGTCACGTAGTTCTCTTCAGTATCGTAAAACACTGTGACCTCGATGAACGTTTACAAAACGGCAACATACATGGTAAGGGGACGTGATATATTTTATGCTTCACAAGGAACGAAATGTTTGTGAGCCAACTACATGGAAGGGCATTGCTTACTAGCATATCACGATTAATAACGCTTGGTCCGGGTAAGCTATTTTTATATACAGAGACGGGGTGGGTCTCCAACAATTTTTTTCTTTTTTCGTGAGACACCCATATTTACGTATATGGTGGCCCTGCTTAGAGACCTAACTGTAGAAAAAAAACCTCTGTATTTCGGAGACGGCGTCTAGATTTTAGTCATTGCGGACAGGTTTCTCAAATTCTTACGTTAAATCTCTTTCAGACATTTATATGAGGTAAGGAAAGTGCGTTTTTTTCAAGTGGCAACCTTGAGTCCATCTGTCCGTCCGCTTCGCTCCACTCGTCATCATGCGTTCATCGCATCGATATGCTGTGACTTCTTTTTTTTTTTCGTTGAGTGACTCGATATGAAACAACGCGAAATATATGTACAAATATGCTGCACGCACAAACATATTTGAAGAGTTGTAGATGTTTATACAACCAGTTGTTTGCACTTGCGCAATGGTGCCAACAGAAACATGAGTATCAGCAAAACACCAGAAGCGATAAGCTGATATGAAGCGCTGATGCTTGCGAGGATGGTAGCCTTGGACACTGCTACATAAATCAACGTCAGCTCATGGAACCTAACTTTAATTGACGTTGACACGACATGACGGAGTACATATATAATGTTTATAAAACTGGATAGCTAGCACTGCAACCACAATTGACGTTTCACAAACATTAGGGTCTATTCGAAAAATAGTTCCTAGACCTAGCGCGGCTCTGTGATAGAATGCTTGAATGCCAAGCAGAATACTGGCCTTCGATTCCTGCAGGATTCCTGCGGTTTATTCTTTGGATTCGTCGGGTTAACGCTGCTGATGTCAGGTTTTTCTTAACGCTCGTGCGTTAAAATTGCCCATGTGTGTTCTCGTCGTTCTGCGTAGATATTAAGTGTCAATCACCTGTGGCGCATACCAGTGGCACATACTCGTCCGTGGGTATGTGCCACTGTCTGGCGCGAAGTGTTTGACGACGTACGCGACGGAATTGTGACAATATTCATGTATTGACCTGCGCGTCATATTCGTCAAACCATCTTGGCCTCCAATACTACTTTTAATTCACGCCAAGCTAAGGGGGCGATCATGAGAGCACCCACACGTAAACGGCTAAATAGATAGATAGATAGATAGATAGATAGATAGATAGATAGATAGATAGATAGATAGATAGATAGATAGATAGATAGATAGATAGATAGATAGATAGATAGATAGATAGATAGATGCTGTACGCAAAGAAATTCTTCGCATTTGATAAGCCCATGTTTGGTTGCAGCATTGTGAAAGTCTTAATGTCTGTGGCGAATGCGCATTCATGATCCCGGGCATGCTCGAGCAAGAAAAGCCTAGCTGTTAGAAAGAGCAAAAATATTAAAGATCGTAGCAGGGACGCTTATCTGATGGTGCAGAGCTTGCACTCTCAAGCCGGTGACTTTCTCGTCATCGTGCACGAATAGCAGTATCAAAGAAAGGTATTGCTTATCGGGGACGAAGCACGCACACCAACCATAGCTGGGTGCACTTACAAAAGAGAAACTGCATCATCACGGTGTCGTGATCTTTTAAAAGAAAGACGTGGCTTAAAAGAAGATAACCCAAAGGGAGGAAAAAAATACGTCTGATATCACGTGTAAGACACCGGATGCGATAAAAGAATGAAACAAGAAGAAAAACGGAACCCTGAGATAGTGGAAAGAGTTAGTTCAAACACGGGAGACAAAAAGAATGGTGAGGAAGGAGGCGGAAATTGCGACAAACGAGCACGTGACGCTCCTCGGTGAATTCCGAAGAGCTCTCATGAAGACAAATGGCTCTGCGAAGGCAAGAACACCGGCGCGCCTTCGCCCATGTGCGCGCCAATAAGGCTCTCGTGAGCACACGCATGGCGAACGACACTCGCATCACGTTAAAAAGTGCGCGGAAGTCACGAAGATATTAGAGCGATAGAACGCAAAGAATTTCCCTTAAACCTGGATCGAGTAAAAATAAAATAGAAACGCCATGTGTATATACAAGGCCATCAGGGACCAAAGCTGCAACCTTCGAATAACGCGTCCGATGCTCTACCAACTGAACAAGGCCGAAATTGAAACAAGGAGAAGTTGCTTTCCTCAGGCCAGAAAAAAAAACAAAAAACAAAACAAAAGAGCAATGAATGCTGCGTTTCGGGTACTCTTCTCTCGTTCGTTTAGATGCTCGCTAAATGCTGTTTTCTTTTTACTTTTTCACATTTATTTTTCTCTTTTTTTGTATGCATGGAATGCAATTCCCTATTGCTGTATATAGCACGGGTTCGTTATACGAGCTTTTATTTCAATGGGGGTAAAATCCAAAGAACACCCGTGAATACAAATATAGGTGCACGTTAAACAAATCCCGGTGGTTCAAATTAATCTGGAGTTCCTGACTTCGCCGTGCTTATCGTAGCGCGGTTTCGATGCCGGAGGCCATAATCGAGGCCACGAATGACCTGATCTCGTAGCTGGGACAATGGTAACGCACGACGAAGGTTTACGAGTATTGGTAGCTTGCTGTGTAGGCGTGGAGTCTCTCTGTGCAGAGAAAATCTGTTGCAGAACATCAAGTTTTTCGTAGTGCTAACAGACTTGTTCGCGCCTCACCTCAATTTCCGGAATGGGCTTGGGACCTGCGTAGGTTTTCCGTTTGCCCACATTTAAAACCTCAGCCACGAATTCATTACCTGCGGAAGCATCAACTTTTTAACAATGTACGCACACAAACACGCATGAGCGGGCGCGCACGCACGCACGTGCATACATACATACATACATACATACATACATACATACATACATACATACATACATACATACATACATACATACATACATACATACATACATACATACATACATACATACATACATAAATAAATACATACATACATACATACATACATACATACATACATACATACATAAATACATACATACATACATACATACATACATAAATACATACATACACGCATGCATGCATGCATGCATACATACGTACCTACATGCATACATACATGCATACACACATACATACATACATGCATGCATGCATACATACATACATCCATACCTACATGCATGCATGCATGCATACATACATACATACATACATACATACATACATACATACATACATACATACATACATACATGCATGCATACATACATACGTACCTACATGCATACATACATGCATACACACATACATAGATACATGCATGCATACATACATGCATGCATACATACATACGTACCTACATGCATACATACATACATACATACATGCATACACACATACATACATACATGCATGCATGCATACGTACATACATACATACATACATGCATACACACATACATACATACATACATACATGCATACACACATACATACATGCATGCATGCATGCATACATACATACGTACCTACATGCATACATACATACATACATACATGCATACACACATACATACATACATGCATGCATGCATACATACATACATCCATACCTACATGCATGCATACATACATACATACACACATACATACATACATACATACATACATACATACATACATACATACATACATACATACATACATACATACATACATACATACATACATACATACATACATACATACATACATACATACATACATACACTACATACATACATAGCACGTGCCATGTATGTATGTATGTATGTATGTATGTATGTATGTATGTATGTATGTATGTATGTATGTATGTATGTATGTATGTATGTATGTATGTATGTATGTATGTATGTATGTATGTATGTATGTATGTATGTATGTATGTATGTATGTATGTAAGTATGTATGTATGTATGTATGTATGTATGTATGTCCTGTTCAGACTGTCCGATGAAAGCAATCAGCAGCAATACCAGCGGGAGCTACAGGGTAGGAAAGACGAGAAAGGAGGTGTATATAAAAGGGGTGAGGGAAGTTCTGTGCGCATGTGGCCAACGAGAGCCCTCCGCGCTTCGTTTTCTCATGTGCGCAAAATTCAGAAAATTTGACCCTATACGAAGGCGCCCCGATTCTGGGCGCCGCGGGCGCGCGAAATAGAAGCTCTGCAGTTCCTTACTCTTCCTCTTCTTCGGCAGCGCCGTTGTCGTCTACGTGGTCCTTTTAAGGAGAACCATTTTCTTTCTTTCCTCGCTTTTTTTCTGCCGCTTTAAAATCGCCTTCGTTTTTCATCCAACCGTTCCTTTCCGTTGTCCTCATATTCGCTGCTGGCGTCAATTTCGCCCAGCGCCAGAGTCGCGCGCGCACGCACACTAGCGCACACACTGCGAGATGAAAGGACAGAAGAGAGAAGAATGTTCTCTCGCGAGAGATCAAAGCTTTTATTCAGCGCGCTAGCGTGCGAGAAGCACGCTGGGTCTCGGCTCGAAGACTCGCTCATCGCTTCGAGCTTTTCTTCGCCGCCGCCTTGCGCACGACTTAGGGAGAATACCATGTATAAGAAGAAGCGAAAGGCTCGCCCTGCGAACGAGAGTTCTTCGCGCCAGGCCACAGAAGAAAGGCGTTACAAAGGAATCGCCTCTTCTTTTTTTTTTTCCGAAGTACCTCCTGCAGGGCCAGACGCCGTTCGCACATATCTAAACACACATCGACGACCTCCGCTAAAAAAAAAAAAAAAAAAAAAACGAGCAGCAAAGATCGCCTTCCACTTTCCACATCCTTACCCTCCCTCTATTTTACTTTATCTCTCCAACTTGCTTTTCGTTCCAACTTCTATCAGGACGATGCTGCGTTTTCATTCTCTCTTCTCCTGGAAAGGTTCCCTCCTCCTTCCTTGCTTCACTGGGTGGCCAGTGTCGGGCTGGGCCCCGGCCAGTCTGTGTGCTCGGCTTAATTGCCCTTCGGTGTCTTAATTACGTGATCGCGACGCGCTTGTGTGTATTAGCAGAGCGAAATAAAACCCGCTCGCTTCCATGAAAAGGGCCGCCCGGACAGAAGAAAGATCAACGCTGCAGATCGTACGAGTCCGGTGAGCGCGAACAATGGCACACATTGAGCGAACACTGGTACAGCTGCTGCAGAATATAAGGCTGCTTCAGCAGTGTCCTTCATAATTCACGTCCCCTTTTTCGTCACTAAATGTGGGCAGCACTGTATGCACCACTGGCGATCCTATTCTATCAGTGTAGACGAGGGCAACGTCTATGCATATGGATCTATTACAGATTATGAGGTCTCGGGTTCGCGCGAAATGGCAAAATCAGAACATGAAGCCCAGGTAGGTAAAAATTAATATGTGGAAAAACATTACTTGTTCAAGCCTGGATGGAGAGATATGTGCGGACCGGCTGCAAAATGGAAAAGCGTAAGAACACAAATGGCGTACAAATCATCAAAGTCACCTGTGTTGAGGCAGAAGCAGACGAATCAGCTAATCCTGGTTTCACAGCGAGATGATACAAGAATTTTTATTTTGGTCCTTGGAAAAAAAAAATGCGATTGGCCTGTAAAAATTGGGCCACACACTCTCGAAGAATATCTCAACGCTAATGTGCTTATATAGATGTGCTGAGGAAGAGTTGAAAAGTTCGTGAAAGGAAGAGTTGGAAAGTTAATGGAAAATTACAACCTTGATATGCATACATAGGCACCTCTTCCAAATCAATAAATCAATCGATCAATCAATTAATACATCAATCAATCAATCAATCAATCAATCAGTACTGGACAAAAAAGCTGCAAATTAACGAACTGTATTGATTGGCTCTTCGTCCTGATTGTTTGGGCCCTTGATCTCAAGCCTCTGATATGCTGCACCATTTTAACAGCAGCATGGACACAGCCTATAGTCTTCGTTTGCCCTCAGCGTGTTGCCGTGAAGCCCACATGTGCGATGAGGTCAAATAAGTTTGCATTTCGTAAAATTAATTAAGCATGGTGGAACATGTGGTCTTTTATTTTTCTTACCTTGCCATCCGCTGCTTGTCACAACAGCCTCTACGGAGATATTGCAAATATCAATATTCCCGCTATAAGAATTTCCTCGAAAAGATGTCTAATCTCAAACCACCAATTCTCAAGACTACATATAGTTACGACCGTTTACGAAATGTTATGTTACGCCAGTCTAATCTTTAAAATTTCGGCTTACGTATACCTTAATTCTTTGGTTTACCTTTGTACGTTTTAAATCTAAAAATTGGCTAAAAGAACTTATTTATGACGGAGCGTGCGTTAATTGAATGCGAATAAGATATACACTGCGGTGTAAAAACACTAGCGTATACAAGAAACCTAGGTCTTTAGGGAAAGCACAGGAGAGTTAAACAGGTCAATGGTAGAAACATGTGAACGTTGGCTGTATACGACAAGTGGTGTAAAAGTAGGTACTAAGCAACAAATAGCTAAAGCAACATTGCTGATTTCATTTACCCACCACAGTGGTCTAGTGACTAAGGCACTCGGCTGCTGACTCACAGATCGCGGGATCGAATCCCGGCTGCATTTCCGATAGAGGCGAAAACGCTCGAAGCCCGTATGCTTAAATTTATATAGATGCACGTTAAAGAACCCAAGGTGGTCGAAATGGCCGGAGCCTTCCACTACAGCGTCTCTCATAATCATTTGACACGGGGTCATGAAGGTGATGAAGGGAGCAGACTCGATGTTGCGATGAAACTGTTTATTCAGCTGAACTTGTGGCCATGAAACTGAAGGTCAGGTTACAGCAACACGCGGGCACTGATAGAGGCGAACAGAGCGTCGGCCATCCATCAACTGACAAGCGGCGAAGAGCGTCGGCATTCATACACTTGCCATTGAATATTCTAGCGTTATCGCTAGCGGAGACGCAGGTTCCAGAAAAATCTGCAATGTTCACAAAGCGGGCGTATAATCTTAACAAGATGATCTACTGCAGTCCCGAAGCTTCTTGAACACTGTAGGCGTGCTTTGCGCTGAGAATTACTGACAGTGGAATGGGGCGATAAGAACACTTTAGGAGAGAATATGGCAATATGAAGATTTTGGGACTTAAATCGAACAATTATTAATAAGGTTTATCTGAGAAAAGGTTCTAATATAGTTAGGCTGTGAATTAATGTTTTTTATATATATAAGGAGATTGATTTATAAAACAACCTTGATTAAGCTTCACACAAGATAAGTGGTAGTAGTAGTAGTAGTAGTAGTAGTAGTAGTAGTAGCAGTAGTAGTAGTAGTGGTAGTAGTAGTAGTAGCAGTAGTAGTAGTAGTGGTAGTAGTAGTAGCAGTAGTAGTAGTAGTAGTAGTAGTAGAACAGTAGTTCTTACCAGTCTACGTATTCATCCCTTCTCACCCTCAAAAGATATCTGCACCTGGCGTGGCTCTGTGCAGCCTCGGGGACTGGAGGCACTGTGTGGAAACTTCCGAGAACTCACCTGCCTCCGGGATCGGCTCGCGTATGACCAAACGACGGCGTCATGCCATGACACCGTCATTTCACGTCAGGCTATGTGAGTTCGCAGTGACGCGTGTGACCAAATGGTGATGACATGATGACGTCATCGTTTCGCGTCGAGATATGTGAGGTCACAGCGACGTCAATATAACTTCATGATGACGTTACACATTGTGGCGATCTGTGACGTCACCATGACGTCATTAAGAAAAACTCGAAAAGCAGACTAGCTCGCACACACGAAGGTGTTGTGACGTCGTGAGGGGACGTCGTTATACGATCATGATTTCTTGCCTCGCTCGTGGTCAT
This sequence comes from Rhipicephalus microplus, assembly GCF_043290135.1. Taxonomy (NCBI): domain Eukaryota; kingdom Metazoa; phylum Arthropoda; class Arachnida; order Ixodida; family Ixodidae; genus Rhipicephalus; species Rhipicephalus microplus. The sequence continues at coordinate 270,686,441 of NC_134701.1, read as the reverse complement.
GCCGACGGTCACTTTTCGTATTTGATGAGACATCTAGATCTTTCGCGTATAAGTAACCCGAACCAATCGCCGTCGTAAAATGTAAAAACACCTCCGCCCAATGGATGAACGGGAGATGGCGGAGAGAGAAGGAACTACCTATAAAAAAAAGAATACTATAGCGCTGAAGTAATGTGTTATGCCTTACCTCTCGTCTCTGCCGTCGGCTGGCTGCAAGGGAATTAAAACAGTTCAAATTTTTATTCACGGAAAGATTTATTTTTCAGATCTCTTAAGGAATAGACTGTAGTACAGAACCTAAAGGCGAACGGGTTGGAACTTATTCATCGTAAGCAGCGCACAATATGAAGCACACAAGAAAAGTGAACAGGACAAGCGCTGGTCTAACAACTAAAATTTTATTTAAAAATGCACATATGTACATATACAGAAAACCATGCGCCGCAGAAAATTACACCCGATCGATTAAACAGATTTCTGGTTCGCTAATGTCTCCCTCAAAGATGTAACGCCGGTCGTCTACATTTCTCACTCATCGACGACGAGCGAGATGCGAAAATTACCGTACGTCTGATAAACAAATCGTACTACCACCCTTAAACAAACATTTCCCGAAGGAAATTAAGTCACCCGGTTCTGCCCGAAAGGTACTTTAAGTGTCGCAAGTGTAGAGTTTTGTAGTCCTACGGTTGGTAGCACTGTTGTGGATGTTCACCTGCCGCAGGTCGCGGGATCGAATACCGGCTGCAGTGGCTGCATTTCCGATGGAGGCGGAAATTCTGCAGGCCCGTGTGTTCAGATTTGCGCACACGCTAAAGAACCCCAGGTGGACGAAATTTCCGGAGCCCTCCACTACGGCGTCTCTCATAACCATATGATGGTTTTGGGACGTTCAACCCCACACTTCAAATTAAATCATAGTTGTTCACTTGTTAAATTTTGTAGCAACTCAATGTCATCTCCTATTAAAGAATGCGGGGTAACGAAATACTGCATTCTTTCGCTGAGGAAGAACACATACGCATGCAGCGTCAGAGCTATATTATATACAAATACAGGAGTTGGTGATGAGTTGAAATTGGCAAACCGTATATACGGCATGTTTACTAAGCAAGGTCCCGAGCCGAATCATAAGGACAATCATCCGGACAGGCTTTCGATTTATCAAAATTACCACGTCACCTCGAAAACTTCACGGGAGAGTACGACATGAACGCACTATTTTTCACGCAACCACAATCGCTGTGAACATTACTTCAGAGCGGATGCGAAGAGTGGGGCCTCTTCATTCAGGAACTTACGCGAATACGCTCCTCTAAAAGCAGGAATGAGAGTAAATGACGCGGGAAAAAAAGCATGTAGGCTATAAAATGAACGAGCTCTTTCGGGTATAGACGTCCTGTTAGTACCTACCGCACAGCGGCGTAAAAGCATTCAGTGTATCACGTAACTATGTGAACCAACGCGTTGTAGCGTCTCTTTATAGGCGGCTCCAGCATCCGCAGTTTCCTGTTAGCGTTTAGCGTACAAATATATATAGTGGACGGTGACAGAATGTTCAATGAATACCTTGCATAGTGTACTGGAACAAGTACTTTGCCAGAAGGGTATTCACCTTAATTGAAAAATGAAACGAGTCACATGTTACACTTGATAAAATCACGCCCCCGTCTTTCTATGAAGTTTTTTTTTTCTGTTTGCGTTAATTGCTGTAAGGCGATCTAGGTATGCTGTTATTCTTTTGATGAACGATGGCTTCACGCAGGTGGTATCAAGATTGAGTTCGACGCCAAGATTGCGGCGATGCACTTGAAACCAATAGCAGACGGTACTGATAGGGTTTAACGATGCTGCTGTTTTATTAAGAACGAAATTATTACTTCGCGATGAATTAACGAGAATATGAGGTGATATGAAAGCAATATTTGTTTTCGTGCACATGATGAGCGCTTAAAGGCTTCGTAAACGTGGTTTAACCTTTTTTCTGCTTTCTATATTCGGTGTTGTTGAAAAAGCACCGCCGTGGTGGTCTACTGGCTAAGGTACTCGGCTGCTGACCCGCAGGACGCGGGATCGAATCCCGGCTGCGGCGGCTGCATTTCCGATGGAGGCGGAAATGTTGTAGGCCCGTGTGCTCAGATTTTGGTGCACGTTAAAGCCCCCCAGGTGGTCAAAATTTCCGGAACCCTTCACTGCGGCGTCTCTCGTAATCATATGGTGGTTTTGGGACGTTAAACCCCACATATCAAACAATCAATTTAAGTAAAAAAAGTTGGAACCATGGGCGAGTTTCCTGTCGCCCAAAAATGCTTTCAGAGGAATCCATGTAAGTTTATGTTTTCGCTTCCTGCTATGAAACAGTGCATGGCAGTATCACTTTTCGGGAACCATACTTCACTTTGCTAGACAGTCAATATGTTGTAAGCTTAGGGGTTAATTTGTCAAAATGGTTGATTGGGCGAGTTGGTGATACATGACTAATTATGAAATGGAAGCGCACAACGTAGAAGCAGACGGAAAGACAGGGACAAGCGCTAACTACCAACTGAAAGTTTATTCGGAAAAAATATGAAATATATACTAAAAGATGATACAGTGTCAAGGCACATACGATAACACCAAAGCATAGACCAAAAATGGCAACACCGATAGAATATCTTAGTGCGTCAGCCCTACCTTACCATCGCTTACTGTGCTTTACATTGATTAGTTAACTTCTACGGCATCTGCTAATGTTTAAAAACGCTAGCTCCTTATCGGACAAAGCGATTGATGGTTTGCTGACGCAAGCCCCGTGTTCCGCTATGTGTGCTGCTTCAATTATAAGCCTTGTGCGCTCATCTTTGTGCTTTTGGAGAACTACTGTCTTATCAAATTGTACTTCACAGCCACATCTAGTGGCTGTGAAGGTGGGGCAGCGCATGGGAGTGCGTGTAGTTTCTTCTGCACCACACAAGCTTTCTCAGCTGGCTAGACTGACATGTGGCGCTAGACACAGGGAACAGCGGTGTAAAACAAAGCACAGGAACCGTTTTGTCAACTGCATTAGTGACGTAGTTTACATGATCATACTTTCGTGCGGTGCCTGTTATATTGGGCAAACTGGAAGATGCCTCAACGACAGGTTGCGTGAGCATGCGTGCAATGTTCGTAGCGGCAATGATGGTTATCTTGCCCAGCATGTCACTAGATGTGGCTGTGAAGTACAATTTGATAAGACAGTAGTTCTCCAAAAGCACAAAGATGAGCGCACAAGGCTTATAATTGAAGCAGCACACATAGCGGAACACGGGGCTTGCGTCAGCAAACCATCAATCGCTTTGTCCGATAAGGAGCTAGCGTTTTTAAACATTAGCAGATGCCGTAGAAGTTAACTAATCAATGTAAAGCACAGTAAGCGATGGTAAGGTAGGGCTGACGCACTAAGATATTCTATCGGTGTTGCCATTTTTGGTCTATGCTTTGGTGTTATCGTATGTGCCTTGACACTGTATCATCTTTTAGTATATATTTCATATTTTTTCCGAATAAACTTTCAGTTGGTAGTTAGCGCTTGTCCCTGTCTTTCCGTCTGCTTCTACGTTGTGCGCTTCCATTTCATAATTAGGGGTTAATGTGTTGCGCTGTTGGTACTCGAAGGCGTTACGTCAGTTCCCGAAAAATTTGGCTGCATTTCAAGAGGGAAGGATACAACAACATTTCTGCGCTTACACTGCACGTTAAAGAACCCCAGATATCGTGAAAATATATATTAAGTCACCACGATATAAAGTGTGCCTTTTAATTCAGCTAAGATTATCGTTCGTAAAACCTCAGAATTAATTCTTTTTTTAACATTGCATGCATGATTGCGCAGTGTAGCATTGCGATATCTTCACAGCGGTTTTCCATTTGTATTTGCACGGCTTTTTCAGTGCTGCACCGTTTTATCCGGACGAAGCATTGGACAATGCACGTGCAACCCACCCTAAAAGAGAACATCCGTCTTCCGACAGGGGTGCAATTGACGAAGCCTATAGTCGACCGTTTCTCCCGCGCGCGCTTATAAGTGCACGCTGCAATACTCATCTGTGCAACAGTCACGCACGCCCGTTTGCTTCTTTTCGATCATGCAGAACGTAGCCATCGCCCTATCGTGTAGTATACAATGCTGTTCAGCTTCGAGATAAGCGTAATCGCGATCAATTATACTACGCCACGAACGATTTGCGGAGACCACCTAGGACGCTCCGCCCTTGATCCGGATTGAACCGGCGCAGCATAGCTGCAGCTATAGCTTTCCGGTAACGCGCGAGAAGCTAAGTAGTATATTTGCATGTAATTGTATACCACTGGGGATGAAAGTAGTTCTTGCACGGTGACATCAAGTGGTTGTCGTGTCGCTCGTATGCGACCACATGGACGGACACGCGCATGAATAGACACACACACACATGCACACACGCACATAAATGCATACGCGCTCAACACATGCATGAACGCACATTATAGCACATACGCATACACATGGACACATGCAGGCACATATTAGTACACACACAGACAACACCTATCGGTACATCGTAGGATGACGGCTTCTCGCGATGATCTCCAATTTACTTCATCTCGTGCCAGCTGATTCCCTTAGGCATACTAACTGCTTGCTGCGGACACTGTATACACACCTCTCACAGGGTCGTACTGGGCTGTGCTTCTCATCCCTTCGTATCTTTCCGTTGATTTCACTGAGTATCGGAGAAAGAATAAAATGGGGGAAAGGCAGGGAGGTTAACCAGAAATTGGAGCATCCAGTTTGATACCTTGCACTAAGGGAAGGGGGAATGGGCAAGAACGATGGGAAAGAAAGCGAAGAGCGAAATACACGCGCGAAAAAAAAAATGTGAGCTGGGGCGCTATAGTCTATATACAATAAGCCACAACCACGCACAAATTTCAATAAGGCCTTCACTGATTTTCTCTGCGAGTGCCAAATCATGTCGCCTTTCAAGCACTGATTGTTCTTACAAAGGTTTGTCGTCAAGGCGAGCTAACGCAGCAGCTAACTGCCGTCTTTGCACGCTGTAACGAGGGCAGGGACAGAGAATGTGCTCTATCGTTTCTCGCTGCCGCAATGATCGCAAGCAGCACTGTCATCCATGCCGATTCGGAAGGCGAAAACTTTGGTGAAAGCGACACCAAGCCACAGTCGGCAAAGCACCGTTGTCTCGAGTCTATAGAGAGTCCGGGCGGAGGCTGAAGTCGACGAGACGTGTCCAGCCTATGCAGTCGCGTGTGCCGTAAGCACTCAGCGTTGCACAGGGATTTTACTTCTTCATTAGCGATTTTTCGGATTTTCATCGCAGCATCAGTCCTTGAAAAAGGTATAGATTCTTCTTCGTCATCTTCGTGTGCTGATCGAGCATCGGCATGTTCGTTGCCCAATATGCCGCAGTGAATTGGAAGCCACTGAAACGTGATTTTGTGTCCTTCGTCGAGGAGGTGGAACTTGCTGCTCTACGTAGCGCAGTTGACGTTATTAAACACCAAGAAGCCAAGAAATGGAGTGTGTTCATGAACTCCAAGGCAGCCCTACAGTGTTTGGTATTCACCTTACACCGGGGACCTCATGAACAACTAATGCTGGAAATTAGAGAGCTGACTATCAGATGCCTGCTCTAGACATTACGGGACTACTGAGTTCTTTTTTTTTAATATCGGCAACGATATCAGTTGCTTTGTTATCGATGTAATGTACCTTTCAGGTGATAAACAAAATTCAACTTTTTAACTTCATGCAGCAAGTATCATATTTTGAGTGCCTTTCTTGGTCCTGGTCATGTGTGGTGCTTCACCTACTCGAAATTATGATCAGTCACCAACCACTAACTTGCCCAACTGTACACTTTACTGACCATAAATGTAATATTTAATGTGCATCAAGAACGATGCCACATATAGCAACTGGAATTCGCTCCGCCGTTCCACGAACCCGCAGAGGCGACATGTATATAAACATGTATGCTGTGCATACTCTGGTGCGAGAGGAAGTCGCGCACTGTGCTATAACTCCTAATAACTAATAAAAATGCGTAATTGACGCGTGGGTATGCGGGCTGGTGATTTGACCAGACTGATTTATCTACATGCAACTCGTGCCTATAGTTAACAGTGTTATCTACACCAGAGCTAATGGGACGACTTTATATGCGCTGAACAACCACCTAAAAAGTTTCACCTATTGCTCCATTGTCAGGTTTTGTAAATGGGCGTGGATAATGTTACGCATGACATGACGGTTGTTATGTCAGTTTTCTACCCCACCCCTGTAACGGCCCAATCGGACAACAGTACCTGGAAATAAATAAATAAATAACCAAAATCGCTTCTATGGAGCGTTCCCGTTGCAAGCAGTGATCGCTGTGTTGGCAGCAGATTGCGGTAGTGAAAAAACAGCGCGTAACACAGGACACAGGACAGAGAAGAGACGGACGAGGCACTGCGCCTCGTCCGTCTCTTCTCTGTCCTGTGTCCTGTGTTACGCGCTGTTTTTTCACTTCGTTGACCATGTACCAACCAGCCCAAATAAGCACTTTAGTACAGTTCATTTCTAATACATCGGGCTCTGTTATATCCTACCCCTTTCTCCGCTCTTCCGTTGTGTGTATAAACCTGCTGGCTACTGCGATCTGCAGGACTCGTCTTTATACGTTCGCCTTGAAGAATTCGTCTCTGCCTCCAGATGTTCTTCAACTTTTTGGTGGTTTAGCGCCATCAAAGGGTCATGCTGACAGAATATGCCGAATCTTCCGGTCGGAGGCCTGGCGACAAGTGCGGTTCTACTCGGACTGCCTATCAGCGCCTCGTCCGTCTCTTCTCTGTCCTGTGTCCTGTGTTACGCGCTGTTTTTTCACTTCGTTGACCATGTACCAACCGGCCCAAATAAGCACTTTAGATTGCGGTAGCCAAAAGCGCGATCGAAACCAAATATAGTACTACCCTATTGCGACACACATTAAGACCGACTAGGTTTAAATGCGTTGAATTTGTATAGTTGGATGCCAAAGTTCTGGATACTAACTTAAAAGCAAGTGGAAGTGCCAGGGTAAGTTATGATGTATATTATAGCAATCAATTTTAATTACAACGTAAATATTTAAGCAATATTGTACACTCGTCCTTGCTGTATTTATTCATAAACCGAATGCAACGACCCACTCAAGTTCTACACGATAGTTGTCCGGTAGCGTACAACCATCAAACGAAGATAAAAACAGAAACATGTATTTGTGACGCTATGATGACTGGGCGACGTGGCCTGGCTCACACGCCATGTTTATTCTACTCTCACTTCTTCCTCATCTACTTCTCCTAACCATCGCTTCATACGTCACACGATTCACCCTCCCCCCGAAAGAAGGCATGGATTACGAACAAGAAAAAGTTAACAAGTAGAGGTTAAAAAGTTACAAATGTCAAAAATTCACAATTGGTTCTATGCTCCAGGGTAGTTCCGTAAACTTTCAAAGACTTCAGGGGAAAGTTCAGCAGTCCGGTTAACGAGGAGTTCTGGTGGGCGAGGCTGGTGGTTGCGTCCTGGATAACACAAAAACGCTTTGGACATGGAAACAGATGGAAATACAGCTGGTATTCTTGCAAAGAACGAACGAGGTTGGAGCGCTTTGCAGGATTGAATGTTTCGTAGGCGTCGCATTTTATGTCGTGGGTCATACAAACGTCGTGCATGCAATTTGCGCGCCCGTTGATCGTGGCTGATTAGGCGCTGCTTGTGCTCCTGCAGAGTGCAAGCGGTTGTTTTGTGGCTTTTTGGGAGTTTTCTGTGGTGATGACGCAGATGTTCAAACCGAAGGCGCAATCTTGAACGCTGGTGCAGAAAAGTTCCTTGGCTTTTCTTTCTGCGAAGATAGCTCAGATGCGGAATCAGTCTTTTCTTTAGTGTATATTGATCCCGACACTCTTCAGGCTGCAAGTATCCTTGCGATGTAGTTTTAGTTGTTCGTTGCCAATGTTGGTGTGGGCGTTTTAGCTGTTGGGGGTTCCTCTTGTTGCTTTTGTTGGCATTGCTGATGTTGCACTGTCTGACGAGGTGGACTTCCTTTGGAACCACGAGCCCGCTTTTCTTTGTAGGTTGACGTGACCAGCAAATAGTTGATACTTGTTAGGGTGTCACGATTTGTGTCAGGCAATGAAGATAGTGCGCCAGAATTGGCAGAAAAATCTGCTGAGGCTCTTGCAACGCCTTTTTCGATGGATGTTTCTGGCACAGGGCAGTGCTTGAGAGTTGATCCTTCCGAGCCTCCTGTGTGGGTTGGGATCTCAGGTGGCTGGGAATTCGACGGCGACACTGCGGAAGGATCGGTTTGGTCATAATTTAATTGTGAATGACTGTCTTTCTGGGGAACGAACGATGCGAGCTCTTCTGGCGCATGAAACTGAACTGTAGGTGACGGGCTTGACTGAGTATGCTCGGGCCTTCTCCGCTCTATTCCGACCATAGTGAACGCGTGAGACGCGAGGTGGGCGTTGTGAGCGACCGAAGATCCACGCGACGGAAAAGCAGGAGTTTGGTCAATGCGTGAAGGCTGCTTTTGACCGTGACGACTGGGTGCGGTTGTCTGTGGATGGTTTAAAGTTTTCGTTTGTCGTCGTCTTTTCTTGGTGTGGTGATGGCGCTGAGAAAATTGTGGTTGGTCATCGTAGTTGAAGGAGGAGACGCTGTCGGTAGTCCCAGCGTTATTTACGAGTGCATTGCAAGCATCATTTGTGTCAAGGAAAGCAGTAGATGCATTTTCGTTTTTATCAACGAGACTTGAATTCAATGGTGACTACATACTGTTTCAACTTTGGGTTGCTTCAGTTCCCGAGGATGACATCGCCGCAAACATGGCTTGACGTGGTTGGGATTCCGTATGTTTGTTTCTTTGCGGGAGAGTTCAGCTACGCGTTCCTGAAGTACAGTGGCTTTCGGAACGGCAGTGGCTTGACAAGGTATTTTCCCGATGCGCCAGGTCATCTGCCATGAATACGGCGTCCTTATAAGGCAAGTGGTGAGTATTAGGAGTGCTTGAAGAACCGCGTGATGAAAACCCAGGTGGAGGACCACGCATGCGAGACGAACAGTGAAGGACATCAGGTGGTTGAGAAACGTCTCGTGTCAAGTGCTGGAGCGATGACTTCGAAAATGCCGACTTTCGGGCAGAAGGGAGGCCCGCTCGATGGTTTTGTTTTTCCCAAAATACGCATGGTCTTCTGTAAGTAAACTCATGTGCGACTTTGTCTTGTGGCAGTTGTCGATTCACGTTGGGCTTTCGAATGCTCGATGATTGCTTAGAAAATTGACGATAGCATCGGGTTTTCATGAGATGGTTGGCAATAAGTAGGTCTTCGTCATAGTCGCTAAAACGAAAGATCATTTCTTCTTTTATCTTTTGCCAAGACTCGTCATTTTCAAGGATGTGGGTGAGGTAAAACTTAAATGCCTCACCGGAGATGTAGTCAGTGAAGTTGATCACCATCTCCCGTTCCGACCAGGATGCAGTGGAGGCGTGGACCTCGAATAGGTTGAACCAGTCCTGTACGGGTCCGTCGTCCGCTGATCCGGTGTACTTGGGGATGTCGAGGTCAGCCGACGGTTCTGTAATGGTGCTGGTCGTTGTCCTTCTAGGCGATAACTCGGTAGTCAGTGTATGGTCAGGGTGTCCTCTGGGGAACTGCGTCGATGATGAGTGACTGATGAAGGGGCAGACAGGTCTCCATCCTGTCGACTTGTGTGACGCTACGATAACTGGGCGACGTGGCCTGGCTCACACGCCATGTTTATTCTACTCTCACTTCTTCCTCATTTACTTCTCCTAACCATCGCTTCATACGTCACATATTCAAATTCTTGCGTATACTTGCCCAACGTGCGACATCTCGTTACACACAGTACTGCATTCACGAAAGTGAACGAGTACAAGCGATTTAAGCAACTCAAGGCAACAATGAAGGAAGAACAATGAGAGTAGGCAAGGAGGTTAACCAGACACATCCCTGGTTGACTACCCTATACGCTGGTGAGACTCGGAAAAGGGTGTTTAAAAATGAGAGAGAGAGAGAGAGACAACAATAATGTTTAATTTTCCATTAGCCCGATGTTTGTAGTCTCTTCTTCGAAAAGAGTAGTGCACAGAAATGACAAAAATGCTGTCGGCTGTCCCAGCGAGGACGCTGTGCCGCAAAACGGCACACGAAACGCGAGTCTATATGCGACAATTGCTCTCGAAAGACAAACAACAAAATAAGTACTGGGATCCAACGAAAAGTGGCGACGTCTGCTGGCGGCGGAGCACGTGCACTATCACGAAAGCGAGCACAATTAACTCTGCCGTGTTTGTAATCTCTCTCTCTCTCTCTCTCACTCTCCGTCTCACCAATAGTGCACAGAAACGGCAGAAGTCCCGTCTGCAAATGAGGATGCTTCGTCTGAAAGGGACACTCAAAACGCGAGACGATGCGACAGCTGCACGCGAAAGAAAGAAAAAATAAAATATAAAAAAGTATGTACAATGTTTCAACGAAAGTGGCGACGTCTGCTCACGCGCGCACGCGCACGTATATACGACGCGTGCGCATCTAGGAGAAGCCAGCAGGTGATGGATTCGAGCCGGAAAGCCCGATGCTGCACCCTGTGCTGTTCTCTTTTCTTTTTTCTCACCGGTCGAGTGCTGCCCGGGATTATTCCGGCTTCTTGCCATTATTTATCCGACGCTTGACGGCCGCTCTCGTGGGCCTCGGAACGAGAGTATATACGCGTTCGCACCGACCGGCGCATGCAACCGCTAATTCGCCACGAGTCCACAAGTTTGCTCACGTACAGTCCACGAACACGAAAAAAAAAAAAAATCACAGCTTCTTTGTTTCTTATCTCTTTTCTGACAGGCTTCGTGCACTGTTAATGCTCAAGTTTGAGCTGGTTGAAAAAGACTTGGAAAAAATTTTTACCAGCTAGAATAAGACATGGACGAATAAAAAGATGCACACGGGATGATCCCTGTAAATGCGTGCAGAAATGTCGCGATTCTTTTGTGCGTATATTTATTCATTCCTGCCTTGTTCTCGCTCCCAAAATGCATTCAAGCCTGTGCGCAATCGCGGCAATTCAATAGTACATGGCGTGTGAAATTACGTTAGCGACGCAGATGCTCGCTATCTTGAGAACTTAGAACGTACATAATAAATAGTCCCCGAGCTTCATGAAGTTCTCTTGTATATGCCTGCTCATAACTTACCCCAAGCCTACTTTACACACGTTTCCACAATCTTATTGTTAAAGGCAGTCACCACAACGACCAAAAAGATATTCCGTAATGAGTTCAGGTTGTGGTCGTGGTGGCATAGACTTTATTTCCCTAGTAGCTTAATAATCTTTATTACTTATCATGATTCTATCTCGGTTTCAAGCAAATATATAGGGACAAAAGAGAAGAGCAGAAAACGGAAGAACATGTCTTCATAACCGTATCCAAGACGGTTTATAGCATGTGGGTTAATTCTCTCTATATAATTAAGGGCACTCCGATAGATTGAGAGCACACACACAGTTTGTTCTTCTTTCATTTGTAAATTAACGCCTTGAAGTAAACTCGTCCCCGCCTGCCTCTCCAGTTATCCTGTTTATTACCTGATATTCTTATTTCTCCATCTATCAGCTTTAATTAAGCGAAAGAATTTCGTAGAAACAATAACCTACAACGACAACCACAAGAAATTGGTGATAAAATTTTTAAATGGAACTGTATAGTGAGCAAGGCATCTAATGAAGGTAGGTAAAGGCATAAGTAAATACAGATGTGTTGTTCTGATATATTATTAGAAGAGCGGGTAGGCAACCTTAGTCAATGTCTGTAGTAAGCGAGCAAAAAAGGTAGTCTTCAAACAAAACACAGTTGTTGTTGTTTTCTGAAACAAGTTGTCGTTGTTGTGTGCATTTCTTCTCGATTAAACTTTTATTTGATTCCTGGTTTGTTCTCATTAAGTACACCGTTTTCACAATCAACAAGTGCGCTTCTCTGCTCTTCATATTCGCCCAACTAATGGTGGCACCTCTCGCGCTTCAAGAAGACTAGAGGTCTTCATTTCACGTGCTAAGGCTTGTCTATTATGCGTGTTTACGCTAAGAAAGCCATGTCTACATTTTCCACGTCACATTGCCTCGAAACTGCGTTTTAATATGCGGTTCGCAGCGAGTGATTAGTCGCCGTTAGCTCGCCAAACTGCATAGCAGGAAAGCTAGCTTTACAGTAATGAGAAGGGTCTATTAAGGCTATCCCCCGAATTTGGTTCATCCACATGATGTATGTGACACTTGCTGCCTTCAGAACTTGATACACGTGCACTTGCTTGTTTTTATTATCGATACGTCATGTCGGAGTGTCATGATGTCATTTTTTTATTTATGGTGCAGAATGAGATGTCGGTGCACAAATAAGGGGCCGGCTACTCATTATCCCTTGAGTGGATCGAGTATTCATCACAATAACTGAGCACACACACTGTACTACAGGCACTTAATAATGTCTGTAGTCATCGTGGAAAGGAATCTGCATCTATGGGCTACATGACAGTCGACACCTCATGGTGTTATTTCAATTGCTTATTGTGTGGGCTATGTATCTTTTAGGAGGCTGGTGTTGCTTGTAGAACGTTGTTTTATATGTAAAATTTGAACCCTGTACGTTTCATGTTAAACCCCTCTAAGAGTTAATGAGTAGCTGTCGCCTTTATTGTAAGCCATCATCTCTCTATATATTTTCATTGTCAATAATGAAATCCATTTTCATGACGTCATAAAAAACTGACCGACTGCCGCCTTCTCAAGCCCTGACTTGATTCCTCAAAAAGCTACGTTTTACAAAGGGGAAAGTATGGGAGTTGTAACAGTGAAGAAACAAAAAAAAAAGGGAAACAATAACATATGCTTTTTCGTGCAGGAAGGCTATCAACAAGTGCGCTTCTCTGCTCTTCATATTCGCCCAACTAATGGTGGCACCTCTCGCGCTTCAAGAATTTAAAGGATTCTTAAAGGAAAATAAAAGTGAGCCCCGTAACTGTCTCTCTGGGGTAGGACACTTCAACAGTCTATAGCTCACGAGGGATGGGGGTAAGGAGGGATTAAAAGGATAGGATTAAAGGTATGAAGATAGAGAGAGAAGGAAGGAGAGAGCGTGGCGAAGGGACAGCCACATACTGAAGTAAGGAGAAGATAGGACAGATGGACACGGTCCCAGGAGTCCGAGGACGGGGCACCACTCGGCGAGAGCTCTTGTCGGCGTCAGGAGATGGCGTAGGGCGAGCCAGTCGGCCAAAGCTACGCTGTCGTCGGAGATTACGGAGGCACAACCGGTCGGCGCGAAATCTAGCGAGCGAGTCGAGGAGGAAGCCAATTTCGTTTTCCTTCTTCTCAATGTATGCATTGATCCCCCCCCTCGTCCCTCTAAGAAAGCTGTCTGCACAAAACGTGGTGGTGCCCGGCTTCCAAGATCGGAGGCATTGCGAGCTTTCTGCACCTCACCTGGATTTGCACGGTCTCTGTGATCGTTGGACTAAGCGGCGACGTAACTTCGTGACATCATCACGTGGCGTGACATTGTGTGACGCTGCGATGTCGTCCCGAATTTCGGCGATATGTGACGTCATTGGCGACGTCATCCCGTGATGATGATATTCCCGTCCCTCGTGCTGACGCCACCGACTCGGGACGCCGATGACGTCGATGGTCAGTTTTGGCGCTTGATAATCATGTAAGGCTTTCCCCTAATTCAATGACAGCCCTTTCACTTACGCAACAGTGCACCGGAATTTCTCTCTGCGACGCACCTTTCCAACCTGCGTTGTCCTGGCTCCAAGTATTTCTGGCTTCTGCGGAATACACCACGTTCGTAGATCAGGTGCCCGGCGAGCGAATACGATGCAGCGCGCAAATGAACGCCGGCAGGAGGCTACGCGCAGCACCACGCCGAGATAAACGGTTTTTTAATGGCGCTTTAATCTGACGGCGAATGCTCGGGGCCATATATACGCTCGCGAGGATTGATGAAAAGCAGCGCTTTGCATTAAACGCCGCTCCTTTAGCGTACGTGCCTTCTCCACGCCTGGTAAGGTTGATATGATGTGGGGGGGGGGGGGTACTTAAGAAGACAAAAAAAAAAGAGAATAATTTTCAACCATATAAGTGGGCGAAAAGAAGCGGGCGTTGACAGCGGGATATTATGTTGCAGTTTGATTTTTTTGTTTCGTATTCGCCAGGGCTGTTTTACGCGCACGATACGATGGAGGCGCGAACGTCAAAAAACCGTAATTGAAAAAGTACAGCTCGAAAACAAAAGAGACGACGAAGATGGGCATATAAAGTGTCCAATTAGTTAACTGCGATGTTGGTGGCCCCGTTCCATGTTTGTTAATGCAACTCTGCAGCTTCAAGTGTAGCGACGGCGCTTCGTGAAGCACCTTATACCGGCATCTCGTTTTGTAGCCTTTAGAGAGGCTTCCTCGAAGGTTGACCAACATCACGTGGTTTGGTTTTGTACCTCGGGCCTTCCCGAGTTCTCTCGGTGTATTTACAAGGGATAATGCACTGCTATCGACAGCTTCGTGCGCCGGCAAATACAAAAAAAAAACATGGAAGCAAGAAAAGAAATTGAGGAAAAGATAAATATTGAAAGAATTAAAAACGCCTCGTAAAAAGAAAGAGGGGCGGAAGGATGAAACAGGCTGAGTCAACAACAACGCTTTTCCGCCATGCCTTGCTTTTTCGCGTTACGACAGCGTGCAAGAAAACAAAAATGATAATAAATTTAAGTTGAATACTCCGGCTGGCTCCGTTTCTTTCATCCGCACTGTGTGTATTCGTGGTTGCCATTCGCAACGTGCCCCAAAAGCGATGGAGGATAATTAGGACGAGCTTGGCGGTAAAGGATAATCAGAAGGAAAGAGAGAGAAACTGGCGAAAGGGGGATATTCAAACGATGACCATATGAGGGCGCCAGTATATGTCGCCGCGCTGGCAACTGAGACGAGACCAAGGAACTACACAGTACACTGGCAGCCGGAGCCGCTGCTCAAACAATAGCCCCGTCGGGAACGTGCTTCGTTCCCTCTCCCCCTGAAAACAGCCCCGGAGTTTCCCTTTTCCCTCGGACGCCCAACGCAACGCGAATGGAAATGGGCCCCGGGTTTCTTCTCGCATGCAGCAGCGGGCACGGGGCGGCCAAAACTCGGCAGGGGCAATCACGTGATCGGTGTGGGCCAATGGGGACCCGACTCCGCGGGGGTTTTCGACTGCAATCTTTGCCGCAGTGGGAGGAAAAGAGACAGCGGAAATAAAAAACCAGTGAACTCCGCGTCTGTCTGTGCGTGCGCGAGTGCGTTTCTCTTCCCTCTCCGCACTCTCATGCCGTCGTCGGAACGACGGCGGAACGACGGCGAAAGCGCCAGGCCACCTCGCCGGATGAGCGAGAGAATAGTCTCTCTCTTTCCCTCCTTCGCCACCTCCGGCAGCAGCAGCAACCGCGAGTCGCTTTGCAGTTCCTCCGCCTTCTGGTCTCCAGGCGATGTCCTTTCCCTTTCCGAGCGATCCGATTGCGGGGCGCCGAGAGCAGCGCGCCCGCTTCCAAGTAGAGCGGCTTCCGTCTCGTTGCCTTTGCGAAAACAGCGACAGGATAGTCCTGTGTGAGCGATTTTACGTAGGACATATGGGAAGCGCCACCTCGGGCTGTTGTTAAACGATTGTGTTCTTACTTTCGCATCTCGCACAAACGCAACAGTTTCCACGTGTATACGTAGAACTGGTAGAACTACTCGTTTAGTTGTTCACAGCATAAAGCGGTAAGGTTAACAGGCGGATACGGTGGCGTCAAAAAGCATCCTTAAGATAGACTAAAGTCAAAGAAGATACCGCGGTGAATAAAAAAAAACAAATGCATGGAATAGTCGGTCGGCATCTGAGCCAGTTCATGTTAATTCCAGCAAAAGCACAGCATTGTGTGCGTCTCCCTTCTTTGATGTGTCCTGCAGTTTTTTTTTTTGCATATCTTCACGTACAAAAAAAAAAGCACGAACGCTTCAGCACGAGCGCGAAATACGCCGATTAAATCTGAATGCGGGAAACACATCCTTAGTGACATTTTGACTGCAATGACAGCATGCACTGAGGTGAAGTATTACTACACAGAGCTTGAGCTCAAGGTTTTGTGGAGCGTGCGGAAAAGCCAACTTGTGGGTGCGCCATGGATCAACGTTTTTTGTTGCTGGAAGTAGGTTGTTGGTAGAAAGTGACTATTATTTATCGAGCAGGAGTGACTGTAATGTTGTCGTAACATTTCGTTTAAATTATTCCTAATATGTGCGGTTATGTTTTTTGTTGGTGTTGCGCTTGTCTCATTTACGTGGAGCTCGAGCAATGATCGTGCGCGCTTGATCTGGCCGACATAAGGGTGTGCGAACACTGAGTTTCAGAACCGGATCGAATAGGATTTGAATGCCGATGGCAGCGGGTCTAATACCAATCGAATACTAATTGAATAGTTTTGGAATAGTTAAGCAACCCTTTGCAAAGCAGCCTCAGAATGATGGTGCAACAATGTTTGAAACAGCCCGAGAATTCCACATTTTATTTGGAACAAGTGTTCACAAGCTATAAAAAAACATCACGATTACATAATAAAAAAAGAATACTACAACTATGTGAACTGACAGAAGCGCGTACCGTGGCTACTTCAGCTTTAGAAATATTTTGTAACTGCAAGTTGAAGTACCATAGTGACTACATTATTTATTCATGGTGACACATTGCCAACATATTATAAGTAAAGTTCATATATATAAATGATAAACAGTAATGATAAGTCGACATAATCATGATTTTAGTGGTGAAGATAGTGGATTCATCACTCTGTTACCTCGAAGACACTGGAGTTTTAAGCGAACGTGCCTTCATACCGTGATCAGCCTTAACGTCGATAGTCCCGAAAGACCTTGGCTGCGTGCATCTGGGTATTCTATACGATTATAACGTCTCTCGGTTCGAGCACTTTTTTGCACTGGTGTTTATTGTTCGATAAATATTCGGTATTTCTATATGTACTATTCAATTCGAGTGCGGAATTTAACACAATGTTGTTCTGTTTGTTGTCGTAAATTTAGAACAAATTTTGAATTCGCATATAGCCATAGCCAGCACGTCTGAGTCTTCTAGTGCCAATCAGTGCAATCATTGTTTTTATGCCCTATAATTTCTTGGCTTCAGTTTAGAGAAAGATAAATGAAGAGAGAAAGATAAAACCAAAGTGAAATAAGAAGGTAAAGTATTCAAGCCCCGCCCTGCCCTCGGGTTGGATGTCACTAGAGCAAAGCTGCCTTGAATGTTGTCTACTTCGATTGTCCTCACTTACCATTTGCACTGGCAGTGTATAATAGTGCTCAGACAGATACCGGACGCGTTATATACCGTGACCTCGGCTCTGTCCCTGTGGCTTTCCGAAGTGCTGAAGCCGCATTTCCTACCACGAGTGAGACCACCTCAACTTCTCACAACAAGATTAATTAAATACGACACAATAATCTTCATGAATGACGCGAATCTGCCCTGCGTGACAGAGAGAGGGAGAGAGATAAATAGAGAAGAAATGCAGGGAGGTTAACCAAGCTTGGCTCGGTTGGCTACCCTACACTTGGGGTGGGGGAAAGGGAGAATAATAGCATTGCGCGATTTAGGTATACATCTAAATAGGATCTTGCTAATGTCAAGATTCTATGCAAGTTTCTACACTTACGACGTGTACAGCCACTCTGAAAGCTCTTCGACCTATAGTTACAAGAGAAGCTTCATTATTTATATGCTTCAATGGGCACTGGCTGCCCTTAAGAGGGTTATTAAACGGTACTCTGAGTGCAGTATAAATTGGTTGTGGATTTGTGCTTGTTACCATATAGCTCGCTATAGCACCTGACACGTAGACATGTGTAAGCATGAAAGGTAATGTATGTAATGAGGTCATAGATTTCTTGGCCACTTCAAGAAGTAGCCAAACGCTTTGCGAAAGCTTAGTAATGTGTGAATGGCGTAGCGAAGCAAATGGTTGAGTGGATGCATGCTACTATAGGTGCGACTGAAGGTATAAAATAAAAAAGAGAGAACAATATCGCTATCACTTACATAATAGCACCAGTTTAAGCGTCTTTTCCTTCAAATAATTATTATTACTTTTCATGAAAGAAAAAGATTTTCGTATATAATTTTTACGCTATCTTCCATCGTATGCTTTTGGAAGCTGCGCGCATCCGGAAACGTTTTCAGGCTTACATGCACGGTACATAGCCGTTTTGATTGGCATGTAATACAAATAAACTTAGATTTGTAGATCTCGCACTCACAGCTGTGAAAAACAGCTGCACGAAAGTGAAGGTTTTTCCCGTGGCGAGAAAGCTTGGAGCCGTTGCAATGAACGAGCCTTCAGTCGGTATTGTAACCTAGAAATTTGTTTTTAGTGTTCGGAAATTCATCAGGAAGTACTCGCCCCCAGTTGCCCTTTCGAGAGCAGTTCCCCCATAAGCTTCAAAGCGCATTCGCTTATATTACGTCACATGTGGCTTGCATTAGCTTTTTTCAACACATGCGGCATGGAATGTTCTTTTTCTACTCATGGGATATACGAATCGTGAACAAAGCTTTCTTTCTCTCTCTCATAAGCTTGAATAGCTAGACACGCCCATGAAAACCAAATGAGAGCCCCCCCCAAAAAAAACGACAACAAGAGAAGTGTCATGTTGATCATTTCATAAATAGGGTTTGTCAAAATCTATAAATAATAAAATAGGACATGAATTAACTGAGATTTCTTTTCGCAATGACTTCTTTACTATTACCTAAGCGCCTTCGCTTATAATACGTCGCATGTGGCTTGCATTAGCTTTTTTTTTTCAACACATCCGGCATAGAATATTCTTTTTCTACTCATGGGATATACGAATCGGGAACAAAACTTGCAAAAATAAATCATTTTCAGACCTCGCACGGCTTCCAATACTTTCATTAATGTTCCATTGCGGGCATAGTTAGCGAAAGTGAACGCTTCGTGCCCTCATTTTTCGCCAGTAAGCTTTGTCGCATTTCAGTTACAATTTCTGAGCAACGTTTCCACACACGTATTTTTTCAGCAACGCGGGGAGAGCGCTGGTATCGACCGGATGAGCCGAACGCGACTGCCGCTCCGTTTGTGCGCGCAGCTCTCGCGCAAGATACTACTTCTCTCGCTGCTCCTCGGAGAAGATGGAGAGAGCGGGCGCGAGACGGGCGCCGAGTTGCGCCGCCGCTGCCGAGTTGCGTTTGCTCTCTCGGCCAGCAGCTGGATGTCTCCGTCCAATTGCACTGCATTCCCATTGGGCTCGTGGGGGGGCGGGAGAACTACGAATGCTGCAATCGAAATGAGACTGCGAGCGAGCCTCCCCATTGGCTGCCTCACTCCTGGCGGGCGGACTTGGGTTTCCGTTTCTCTTTCGGTCCGGGCTCCGCAGATGGACTCGTACGCCCGGGGCGGGCCTGTTTTCGACCAGGAGGCATTACCGAGGAAGCAATGGCACCCGAGCTCGGAAAGACGATGAGGGGGGGGGGGGGGGGGAAGAGGGTTGGCAGGAAGGAAAGAGGTTTGCACGCCATCTTGGCGACTCCAACCCCGGGGCGGCGCAGCACGGTAGTCCAACTTGGGAGTTGGGGCTGTGGCATGGGTGCGACTCGAGTCGGCGGCCATCTTGAGCCGTGGGTTCGTCCTCGTAGCAGCTGTCAAGACGCTGCCTCGCCTCTTTCCGCCGCCATTCGGACGCGGCGGAGACCCGCAGTATTGAACGACGGCTCGACCGACGTCTTACTTGCCTCCCTTCTTCTTCTCCCTCTGTCTCCTTCCATCCTCGCCCGCCTTGACTTCGTTGTAATTTCGCTTCCTTGAGACGTCCTGCCTGACGGGAAGAAGCTCTCGGTTGTTCAGAGCAGGGCCATGCGTTGCAGCCTATCGCGCCGTGATGGTGCAATTACGCTTCGTTCTGTCCCTGTTGGAACAAATTAAGACACCCGAAAGTTTCGCAAGCACAGTCGCGTTGCATTGTCAACGGAGGCCGCGGTGATCAGACGTGGAAGGCAAGGAAGACTAGCTCTCGATACAGTCTCCATGCTGGGCTTCGTGTGGGAATGTATAGCGTTCGTTTGCATTGCTTGCGACCCAATTCTGTCTTTGAACAACATATTATTCGAACAGAAGAGTATAGCTGATATTTCAACTTTATTTAAATGTATATTTACAGATCAAAAATTTTGCTGTTTTAAATTAACAGCACGCACATTCTCGCGAGCTTGTACGAATTAAGACGCTTGCAAAGGCTCTCTTGCACATTCTGTGGTATTCTGTAAAAGTGCGCTGAATGTACTTACTACCCGTTTCAGCACACTTGGATTCGATATAATTCGTCGCAATTGGTACGCGTCTCACGTTTCCGCTTAGTGAATGGAATAGTGGACTATAACAGAATACCACCTCCGAACTATTCTGCGGTTAGGGAAGAGGAAGGAGGCGAGAAAAAGAAGGAAAACAAATTAGCGGCAGATCCCGGTTATAGCAGTATACACAGATGCAAGCATTTTTACGAAGTGTGCGCGCTTTTCATCAGCTCATGTCGGTTCTGTGGCTTCGTATATTTGCTTTTTCTTTAACAGTGAGTTGGTTTTTTTTTTTTTTTTTTGCGTAACAGGGTATATATGCTTCAAAGGCTATATGTATACCCATACAGTTAGCTCATTTCAGCTCAAAGAACGAGGACTAAATATGGCTGAGCATTGCAGATGGCTCACACTGTGCTATAGACCCCGTACATGTTCGGCTAAGTATTAAGTTACATAAGGCTTGTATTACAGTAATGTAGTCTAAAGGCTTAATTATAAGTATACATCATTTCCACCGAGAATTTGTTCCTGTTGCTCCTACATCCGGTGTAACTTTCACCCAGCATTGAGGCACGCTTTGTCGACTTCATGAAGTGGTTGCTTAATATTTTGCCACATTGGGCCTACATCGAGCACCTAAAGTTCAGCATTGTGTCATATTAGAAGTATTAAAAGATGATGCTACAACATTTGTCTTTGCTGTTGCTATACGTTAGACCATGGCCCAACATTTTGTGGCAACGGCCCTTAATCTGACTTTATCTGGTCCAGCCTTATGCCAGGCTATTGTTTCATCCCGTTATTTTTTCCCAGCGTTGCTCTCAGTTGCTACTTTATTAAACAACTCCACACCACCGTTCATCCTGTTCACACTCACCTGGGAGGTGGGCGAAATAATGTACTTAAATAACTAGTGTAATTTGGCATCTGTATTGCTTTGTAACCTAAGCGGCCTTATAGGGCGTTCGCAATATACTTACGTATACAGTAGGATTGCGAGAACAGTATACTTATCAATCAAAGAAGGGAGGGGGGTGGGAGTTCACTTTTGCTTTCCGAAAATTTTTCATTTGTGCATAGGCATACATACGCGCGCGCACACAAGCGAACATAGCTGAATGTTGATAGCCCCCTCCTCCCCCTTGTTAAAAAAATCGCTAAACAATTTCTGACTCCCCCCCCCCCCCCCCTGGCAAGCAACACGGCTCGGAACACATGCATGCGGCCCGCTAGATTTGACAGTCACAAACGGTTAACTCATACGCACACAGGCATTTTGCTAACCGTACGAATTTCGTCATGCAGTGAACAACGATTAACGTAAATACCCGTTAATTGCATTGACAAACAAAAACAAAACGAGATTGAGTTTTTCAGTCGCATGATGCGACTTGCGTGACCGCCCAGCGTCCTTGCTGTAGACACCAAGATGCGCAACACTTGCACGACTGGTTTCGCAAAGCGGCGAAAACCTAATGCCTCACGTATGCGGCGCAGTCACTTCGGTTGCCGCCTCTCCTGCACCCTTCATCGATTCCTCGAACGGGAGTTCACAGCGCACAGAACGAATAACATGCCGCCTGCTGTGCATTTATATATGTGCGAGGCCAATAAATGGGCATCCCTATAATGTTTCTCGGAGAGCTCGCAAGTCGAAAAAGAAACAACAAAACAAGAAAACCCCACCGCCAGATAAACCGGCATGCACAAACACTCGTTCCGACAAGCACTCGTACAGTGCCGAGGTCGAGGGCAGATACACGGCGAGCAGTCGGCGGAGGCAAAAAAAGATGGACCAATGTCGGGATCGGGCGCCTATTTGCGCGAACGCGCTGCAGGGTGGGGCTCATTTTCATTCCGTTTCGTGTGCCCTCCGTGGGCAGCGCATTACCGGGCGAGCGCATCCATCTCGCGTATACCCAGCACTCCGCAGCAAAAGAGAGACCATTTCAGTCTCTCCGATAATTCTTCTTCTTCTCCTGTACTACTGTTATATACTACTTCACTGGCGCTTCAGAAAAGCTCGGCGTTAAGGTGCGGTCCTCGCTTCCCTCGCCGACCTCTTCGCCACCTCCTTGCTTGCCAGCCAGTTTCTCCTCGCCAACCAATTCGAAGAAAAATCAAAAGAAAAGAACGAAACAAAAACATGCATGGAGAGTACATTTCTGCCCTGTACAGCAACAGGCGCGCACACAATCGCATAGCAACCGAAGCCGTCCATTTGCGAGTGTTTTCAGCGCGGTCAGCGAGCTGGGCCGCTCGCAGCGCGCCCTTCGTTTCACGGAGATAAATGAGAGCCAATTGAGGCGACATTAAACGCATTGGCCTCCGAGTCGCCAGCCTCTCTCTCCCTCTATTCGGCGGTACGGCCTGTGCAGTGTCAGCCCGAGCCTTCTCGCCTCCGCGTGAGATGTACGTGTGTATCTATGCAATCGTATACGCACGCACACGGTCCCAAGACGGGTTCACGTGCGGCGCATTATCCGACCGGAACGGTATCATCATGCGTACCCGTGTATGCATGCACGCTTGCCATTACCAGCCGCTCGAAGCCGGCAATTCGCTGCTCGCCCACGCGTCCTACCCTGGAGAGGCGGTCGCAGGCAACGCTGGTGTAAAAGTGTACGGGGTTGCGCCGAACGTCAAGGGAGCGTATAACAACGCTGAAATGGTCACATATCGTTGTTTCTAGTTTTGTAGTGCTGCTGTACTGAAATCGAATGGAGGCTGGGAAAAAGAAGGGATGACTTGCAAAACACATTCGTGCGTCTCAGCAGCAAGCCTATTTTGACCATACATGTATAACATTTGTGTGAAGCTCTTTCTAAATATTAATAATTCAGCCACTTCCACGCCGGGTACATCTTGAGACAGTGAAGACAACTATGGTGATAATCAGGATGATGATGACTTTTGGTACAAAAAGATCTTCATTATCATTTTCATTTATTTATTTATCTATTTATTTATTTGTTTTTCCTTACTGTAACGCGACCTGCATGACTACTACATCTACAACAGCGACTACTATACTACTACTACGACGACGACGACGGTAGCACAGGATAGAAAAAGGGTGAGAACTTGTGGGTTGCGTAAGCGCCATCCATCAGAGGTCATCAGCATCAGCATCAACTTGTGGGTGGCAATCGGATGTGCAGCAACGGTAGTATCGTGATCAAAGGGTAGGTTACCGTATTGCTTTAAAATATATATAGGAATCACACTTTACTGTCTGCAGAGCTCGGACGTCATTCAATGTTGTGTTCGTATTTATTTGTACCTTACATATAATTTCTTGACAGAAGATCCCAGACAGCTCTTTGCTCCGATACCGCCATGGTGAAGCTAGGCTTATGAAACAAAAAACCACGCTGATTGATTGATTGATTGATTCATTGACAGCACAAAATTAAAAACCTGTGTATACCTTCAGTGCTTGTGTTCCTCAAGCCTTACTCGTGCTCACGCGCGCACTGTCACCTTTGCATCTTTGTTTTTTTTTCTTCGAGCAGCCAAGCCTGCCAAGCATTGTTAGGACCTAGCGCAAGTTATTGTTTCCATTATCTATCTATCTATCTATCTATCTATCTATCTATCTATCTATCTATCTATCTATCTATCTATCTAGCTATCTATCTATCTATCTATCTATCTATCTATCTATCTATCTATCTATCTATCTATCTATCTATCTATCTATCTATCTATCTATCTATCTATCTATCTGTCTGTCTGTCTGTCTGTCTGTCTGTCTGTCTGTCTGTCTGTCTGTCTGTCTGTCTGTCTGTCTATCTATCTATCTATCTATCTATCTATCTATCTATCTATCTATCTATCTATCTATCTATCTATCTATCTATCTATCTATCTGTCTGTCTGTCTGTCTGTCTGTCTGTCTGTCTGTCTGTCTGTCTGTCTGTCTATCTATCTATCTATCTATCTATCTATCTATCTATCTATCTATCTATCTATCTATCTATCTATCTATCTATCTATCTATCTATCTGTCTGTCTGTCTGTCTGTCTGTCTGTCTGTCTGTCTGTCTGTCTGTCTGTCTGTCTGTCTGTCTGTCTGTCTGTCTGTCTATCTATCTATCTATCTATCTATCTATCTATCTATCTATCTATCTATCTATCTATCTATCTATCTATCTATCTATCTATCTATCTATCTATCTATCTATCTATCTATCTATCTATCTATCTATCTATCTATCTATCTATCTATCTGTCTGTCTGTCTGTCTGTCTGTCTGTCTGTCTGTCTGTCTGTCTGTCTATCTATCTATCTATCTATCTATCTATCTATCTATCTATCTATCTATCTATCTATCTATCTATCTATCTATCTATCTATCTATCTATCTATCTATCTATCTATCTGTCTGTCTGTCTGTCTGTCTGTCTGTCTGTCTGTCTGTCTGTCTGTCTGTCTGTCTGTCTGTCTGTCTGTCTGTCTATCTATCTATCTATCTATCTATCTATCTATCTATCTATCTATCTATCTATCTATCTGTCTGTCTGTCTGTCTGTCTGTCTGTCTGTCTGTCTGTCTGTCTGTCTGTCTGTCTGTCTATCTATCTATCTATCTATCTATCTATCTATCTATCTATCTATCTATCTATCTATCTATCTATCTGTCTGTCTATTTGTCTGTCTGTCTGTCTGTCTGTCTGTCTGTCTGTCTGTCTGTCTGTCTGTCTGTCTGTCTGTCTATCTATCTATCTATCTATCTATCTATCTATCTATCTATCTATCTATCTATCTATCTATCTGTCTGTCTGTCTGTCTGTCTGTCTGTCTGTCTGTCTGTCTGTCTGTCTGTCTGTCTGTCTGTCTGTCTGTCTGTCTGTCTGTCTGTCTGTCTGTTCGCTGTTGTGTTGGTCTTCTTATTTTAACTTAATTGACGGAGGTCATTCATTGCATGAATAGCGTGAGATACCTGTCGTGCACGTCGTGGAACTATTCTCTTCAATCACGAGTTCACACATACCCGTGTACCACGGTTCATGTAATGCGACTACACAGCTTGCGATTACCGCAGGCGATTCACAATTTGCATGAATACAGGAACTACCGATAACAGACTTTCAGTAATCTCTACACGATCGTGTTACGAAGCTTGTGTCGCAGAAATGCGGAGAAGGCATCGGTAACGTTGTCGCCGAGGGAAATATAAGAGGGTCGGAATGATTGAAAAATTGGAGGATGCTTCAGCTTCGCCTTCAAGAGTATAGGTCGCGATGGCGCAATCGGGCTTCGCGCACATCGTCTTCTGAACTGCTGACCTGCTTAGGTTTTCGGTGCATTGCTCAACCGCGCCGTGAGGAAATGATTGACTGTGCGCGTAACACTAGCCTTTTTCAAAGTGTCACTGAATGCCATATTTCAAGCGCGGTTAAGTCCCCTCGACGCCATGATCATTCCTTTTGCCAATCAGTGAACGACCCACTATCCGTACACATGAACCTACAGAGCTGTCCATTTCCTTGATGCTTCTGCTGCAGTTGGTGAATAAATATGCCTGAGGGCTTTGTAATGGGTGGGCCTTTAAAACGCCCAATAACTGCTGATTTTACATCTTTTGACGCCTGGCGCGATTCTGCACTTCTGCCACGCAATTTTCGATGTTTTAAGGAGACTCCTTCCATTATCATCACGCGTATTCATACAGTGTTTGTTTCTAAGGGAATTTCAACGCGAATTGTGGCTCTGTGGTAGAACACGCGGACGGCCTGCGTTCGATACCAACTCGGACACGGAAGTTTTAATATTTATTTTATTTACACCTTTCTCGATTTTTCGGTTCTGGACAAGATGATGATTTTTCGCTCACAACCAACAACGGCGACGCCGGAATTTCTATGAAACGAACTCTTTAACGTTATCGCGTTAAAATCATGGCGATAGCCACAGTAGTAGCTAAGCATTCTGTGTAGGAATAAAATATTATTACACAGAGCCATACTAGTACTTGAAACTGCTTACTAAAAAGACCATGTAATGACTCCCCATCGCGGTAACGTCAAACGCTTCTTGAGCGGTCGCTATCGGCGTTTTCAACGTTTTCAACACTAAGAAATGCTACATATCAACACCCATGACTCGACAAGCTATGGTTCACTGTTGGTGATCCAGAGGAATACGGCAGAAAAACTTGGAGAACACTTCAGTTTCGCCTTCAACATTACAACGCGATTATATAGTCGGGCGTAGTCCACATTACCTTCCTAGTTGCTTTAGATACAACGAAATGTGGCAAGGTGAAGTGACAGATCGCATCGATAATCTCGATAGATGATAAGATTTCTGTGTCAGATAACGCTAGTCATCGACAGGCCCACGATCGGTAGACCATCAATTATGGAAAAACTGTGCATAAGAACGAGTATACGCATACGTCATCGGCGATCTTTCAAGGACCCCATTTATTTAATGATGATGATGATGATGATTGTGATGATTTCACAGCCATGGCTCGTACCCACTCAGAGGGATCGGCGAAGAATCGATGACTTAAATCAGTAGGATTTTTTTTTATATTCAATATCGAAACCACCCACCGGAGAAAAAAAAAGAAAGACAAGCGCATTTATTTGCGCTTGTGGGCTTCGTTTATTTTTTTCGCTCACACTTACAAAACCAGCGGCATTCGTGAGGCAATGAAACCTTCACCTGAAAATTACAAGGTCACGGTCTTCCGCGAGAATTGAGAAACCGGAATCGAGAAACCGGGAAGTGCCGCTCACGGTTTACGCAATACAAATTCGCCTCTGTAATGTGCGCCAATACCCTGCATTGGGTATGAACCACCAGAGAAGGAGAAGAAAAAGAAGAAGATTGCGAAGTGATGGCGTTAAGGATGCATGTTCCTTGTCTATTCAAACAAGGAGAAGTTTTATCTCCAGTATTATTCAATGCCTAAATGAGCACGATTCCAACTGAACAGGAAGTTATACTGTCTTCATTTATGCTGATGACATCGCATTCTTCGCTGCTGACTGTGATATTTACTCACAACGACTTAAATTGCAAAGATACATTCATATGAATTGAGCTGTTGACACTTTATTTTCACGGAGCAGACTTTTAGCGAGACGGCTCAGTGCTCTCCCATAGTTGAGTGCGAAGTACTCAAAATCGTTGAACATTTTTTTCTAAACACAAGTTTGGCTGCAGTCAATTGCATTGTCGTTAAATGTGAGCAAAATGCTGATCTTGGTTTTTCCGCTTGCAGACTCAATTTCAATTTCACTATCTATTTAGACAGGAACCCACACTGTAAACAGTAATAAGCCGAGAAGGGAGTAAATAACCTCGTCCTCAAGCGCACGCCCCGATGGGAGTTTTATAAACACCGTCTAGAGGGAGTAAAAAATTTACTCCCCATTAGTAGAGAGTTTTTGCATGGTGCCAGGGGGGTTTTTATTTACATCCATCGGGGAACTTTTTCAAGTCAGTATGGGAGTAAATTTTTTGCTTCGATCGAGAAAAAAATTACGTCATACAAGTTGACTCTATCAAATATTTGAGAATCGTTTATAATGAAAAGCTTAACTTGAGCCCTTACATAGAGTACATAGCCAAGACACAACGGGCCTCTGGCTTACAGCGCTAGCTGTATAACCGTAAATACGGGTTACGGAGGCACACCTTGACAATGTTGTACAAAATGTGCATGCGCCTAATCTTGGATTCGGGGTGCATACTATACTCGGGTGGCCCTCTTTATAAAACAAAACCCGTGATCGTCTTGAAGCGAGAAGCACTGCGAATGTGCCTGGGACTCCCCCAGGTTCGTGGTTATCCATGTCCTGTTTCAGGAAGCGTGCCTGCCTACACCGATTTGTCGATTTTGCATTTTTACAATACAAGGATTTTTAAATTTTTATAGCTTACTGGCATGAAGATCCCAATATGCTTTTATGCCAGACCCAGATACCTTTTTTTTTTTTGCTCATTGGCCATGGTTTCACATATACTCCATTTTGATTGATTTGTGGCGTTTAACGTCCCAAAACCACCATATGATTATGAGAGACGCCGTAGTGGAGGGCTCCGGAAATTTCGACCACCTGGGGTTCTTTAACCTGCACCCAAATTCACATATACTCCAGATGTTCGTTCAAAAGAAGCTACAAAGTATGCATATGAAAATTAGAAATGGAATTGTGACTAATGGCTCGAGTTGTAACGTTATGAATAAATATGATGACATTACCCCCCCCCCCCCTTAATGCTAAGTTGAAATGACCTGTTACTAAATTGTCTTGTGCATGAAGAAAGAAATAATATGAAGCGCGAAACGTAGAATGTCGGCGCTAAGCGTTGAGCCGTTCAGTATTTTGCGCTTTCCGACTATATACGCTGCTATCTGCACTTGCGCAGTCGCAAACGAAAAAAAAACAAAGTCTAATTAGTTTATCGCTCACGACAGTCACGCGAGACAAGCAAGTCCGGGCGTGCGACTGCACCGTAAAACAGGGTGTAGTGATAATTGACAGCAGATATCTCTCGTATATCGACCAGCCGAAGCTGCTGGCGTCCCGAATTGTGCCGCAAAAACGGGAAACGCCGAGAGAGAAAAACGCGCACGTTCTCTGTATTTTTAGCGGTTATGTGGGGGTCCTTCAAATCTACACCATTCCTTTCGAATGTGTAGGGTAGCATACCGGTTGAGCTAAACTAATTATCATCGCTGCCTTTTCTCTCTCTCCTCTTTTCCTCCTCCTCCCCCTTTTCTCTTGAGTGTGAGCCCTTGGTAACTTTGTCTTTTAGTGATGTAAGTATACCTCAAGTAAAACATTAGCCAAAATATTTATGCGTCTACACAAAGAATGCTTTATTAATTTGTGTGTAGTATTATTTTTTCGTTTGATTACTTCTTTCGATGTATAGCATGTGCGTTTTTGGTTAGTATAATTTGTTTAAATTTTTTGTTCTGATGCAAAGCGTATGCATTGCTGGTTTAAACTGTCCTGTGTTTAATTTGATTTTGCCGTTTTTGTTGCCGCAGTTGCCATGGGGATATGGGGCTTTGTCAAGCTGTTTTATACAGCTTTCTTCCTCTGTCCCAGCCACTTACTGTGCAACTAACTGTACGTGGTAAATAAACTAAACTCAAACTCAAACTCAATACAAAGGGCCATTGACCATTGCTGTTCACCAAATATCCAACTAATCATTAAAAGGACCCTTAGCAGCTCTGATAATAATGAAGAGCTAGTGTGCTATTCTCTTCTGCCATTTTCCATCTTTTCGTGGCGCCGCTATAGTATGTTCACGTGATGTTATGACGTCACCAAGACGTAAGCTCCTGATTGGCCCGTGTACGACAGATACCAGCTGGGAATTGTGTCCCGCAGTCGCACGCTCATTCTGCCTTGTCTCGCATGGCTATCGTGCACGATTTATTCACTTCGTTTTGCGCATTTTCGAGTGCGGAAGTGGAGACAGCAGCGTGTAGCCGAAAAGTGTGATGTCCTGATAATCTCGATGCCTACTGGACTTGTTTTAACGTAAGTGGCGAGAACAAGATATAGAAAGGGACAGTGAAGGCGAGAAAAAAACCACTCTCTCGTCTTTGAACACGCAGCAATGTCTATTTAAATGGGTCGCGAAAGCTCGGCCGAAAAGTGGTTCAGAAGCTATTGCCAGTGACAACAGCATCAAGAGTTATGCATGCGAGCTGCGATTGAAGCGGGAATATATGTGAAGGGAACAGACACTAATAGCGAAAAACCAAGTTTGTACCAAAGCTGAAGCAGTCAGTATACGTTTTACAAATAGCATTTCGTCCCCCAACAATATTATGTAGGTGTTATGAGTAAAGAATGTATGAAAGTTTTTATTATTACGAAAAATCTGTTTGATAGCGCCCTTTGCCCACGCTATTATTTGTCAGTGCAACCCTGTAGAGCACAGCATGGAAAAACACGCTCGTAAATTTGTTGTTTTGCTTAGTGCCCTACTGCTGACATACAAGGATGGCCAGGCTCCTCAAGTGGCGTCAAATTTGCTGCTTTTTTCTCGCCATCCGTAGTTTGTATGTACAAACTGAAATAAAGATTATGATTTTCTATATTTCCTTTCGTCCGCGATAACATCTTCCCTCACGTGTTTCAGTGTTCCGCACTTGCTTGCGCTTTCTGCTGTGCGCAAAATGGTGAGGTGCGTTTTATCCTCGGTGAACGATTTCAGTGCAGTGTCCAACTGGCAGCGGAACAACGCGAATTACATTTAATGCAAAGTGCTTTCGTTGGTATCTGCGGAAACCAAATGCTGTGCAAGGATGCAGTAGCATCAAATCACATATGCCTAATGACCCGTGTCTTCGAGATGAGAAACACGGGCAATGGCTCGGAATACAGTGCTCGCTGGACTTTCATACATCAGTATTCCTGCAGCATGGTTTCCTTGTTGAGCATGCAGTGCTATCGGCGTCAAATGAAACACGAACAGCGGCAGAGAGAGAGAGAGAAAGAAATAAAAGGAAGAGACAGGGAGGTTAACCTAGAACTGGTTTGCTACCCTGTACGGGGGTGGGGAAAAGGGTCGGAAAAATGATAGAGATATAAAATGAATTAGAACGAAAAATCACATGCGCACACATTCAGGGAGTTCCGATCGCAGTCGTTTGGACAGGCCGGTTGAACGCAAGAAGCGCAGGAGCGCCTTAACAGCCTTCTTCTGCGACATAAAGTCCTGTCGGTAGCACAGGATTCGTTCTTCCGAAAGAGGCTGGTTGTCCAGTTCATTTAGTGCATTGCAGAGTGACTGTCTCTGCGAGCAGTATTGTCCGCAGTAAAGCAGTCTCTGCGAGCAGTAACGTGCCAAGTTGCTTCGTCACTGCCACAATGGTCGCATGCAGCAGTGTCAGCCACTCCTATATGCGGAATGCGCACGCATTGGTAAATGCGACGCCTAGCGTTCGTGATGGTGTAGTGTGTGCCGACCACTTATCACCACGAACAGGCACAAATATATGCGCGCGCCTGTCAACGGTGATAACTGAACGGCACGCACTATACTATCGCGAAAGGCCTGCCGTTGTTCGTTTCATTTGACGCCGATAGTATCGTATACTATTATTCGTGATATCAGTGAGCATATCACCGAGTTAGCTACCATGCTACCATTCGCATGTCTGCATTCGCATACGTAGCGGTAAGTTATCGAATCATAATGCAAAAAAAACAAAACAACGCGAGTAGAGTCCACAGACTTTTTCGTGCCTATAAAGATTGCGTGCAGTGTAATAAATTTGAGTTATTGTTACCTTTGACTAAAACTGAAATGTCATAATGTTTGTGTGACTATAGGCGTCATTTCTTCCTGTTAAAACTGAAGAACACAATCATTGTTCATTCCATTGAATTGTGGAATTCTTTGCCTGGTTACGATCGATCTTTATCACCGGATGAATTTTTATTGTATATTACTAACCATTGATGTACAGCGCACTTGTTATGCTCTTCTATGTATGTATTTGCCTACTCCTGCGATAGCCCTGCGGGGCTGCAGTATGTTGAAATAAATAAATAAATAAATAAATAAATAAATAAATAAATAAATAAATAAATAAATAAATAAATAAATAAATAAATAAATTGTGCAAGCTAAAGAGTCTGCGTACGAGCGAAGCAAATAAGCAACGCTGCAGATATATTACAGGTACACGCTGTTGGTCGCTTCAGTGCATGTGGGGAAGATGCCCCGTACGGCGAAGAATAGTTCGAAGAATAAGCTTCCTTAACCGACGCAAAGGGAAGGGTAGTACACTTAAACGTCACTATCCCGTAATGAGTCGGTATCAGATCGGCTGGCGTTGACTTGAAGCGCACTATAGGGAAAGGCTTGCCGGTGATTGCCTTATCGCGAGTCCATATCGATCAGGGGCTTATAAAAAATAATTTGAGATCAAATTTCGCGCCAGTGCAGACGAAATTACGTCACTTGTTTTTCAGCTATTGCGTCACATTCGTTTTATTTCATTTTGTTCCGCCGTAAGTGTTTCCTCCTCGATGAGCCCCATGTGCAGCTGATGAGCCGTCATTTTTTTTGAACGTATGGGCTTCTATGGGGCCTTCGCTACCAGTTGTATGCACTTCTTACTCGCAGTGGTTTAGCGGTCCTTCAAGACCCGTCAACCTCAGAGCCACGTGCCTGATGTTTGGGCTTCGGGTTAAGCCCGTTTCTTAGGAAAATTTTCAGCCGTTTAGAAGAAGGCGCATTCATTATTATCATCTGATCACGCTTCGACGTGTAGCTTTGCAGCCCGAAAAGGACTCATTAGAGTATACATGTACGGAGCCCAGTGCGGCATTACATTGCTTACAAGCAAACCTTGTACTATACCTAAACAGCAATTCAACAAAAAGAAACACAAAGTCGGCAAAAACGTACGGAGCGATGTGGCGCTAACGACAAAGCACTCGCTCGCGACGAGGTTGTGTTGTTTGTACATATACATTAAAACGGACGGCAACCGAAAGTTCTCCCCAGGTAATGCACTGCTGGAAACGAACCGCCACCGCCACGCTGCTGCTGTTTCGGAGAGTGTCCAACTATAAGAACAAGGGGAGGAGAATTGAATGGTGGGGAGGGGGGGGGAGTGACAGAGCGAGTCCACAGTGCTTAGTATGTGAGTAAGCCTACGCGCATCCTGTTCGGATGGCCTCGTAATTGCAGGCTGGTCCCGGCGGTGAGGCGTGGCCTCTGGGCATTCCGTCTGCCGGACACACCCATATGCGCGCGTACACACACATCCATATATGCGGCAGTGTGGTACACAACGAAGAGGCGCAGTTCGCTTTCTCGCCAGCGGCTCCGAATCACAGGTGGCGCGGCCATCGCGCCCGGCTCTCACCTGCGCCATTGCCCGGTCTGTTTCTCCGTTCTCGATGTTTGTCTATGTACCGCGCTCTCTGGGTGTGCACGTATGTATGTGCTCGTGTTCCGAGGAAGCTCCTGTGTCTTCCCCCCCCCCTCTCCTTTTCCCTCGGTAGATTTCAATCTCTTTCGCTCTCTCTCAGCCTACCCTGCGCGAACACATTTAGTGACGCGAAGGCTTAGTTTGTATGCGATGTGGCGTGGCCGCCTGCCTGGTCGAGTCGTAATCGTACGTGCCTCCGTACGCCTATTATGCTCGCGCATAAAAGCGACTCATCTGTCATACACATCGTAGAGCGCATCCGCTGCGCATCCTTCACCGGTTAGGCCTAAGGTACTTACGTAAGACTCACACGAGAGAGAGAGAGAGTGAGAGAAATGTCCCTGTTACGTACACTCGACGACTGTGACCCTAGTACTTCTTTCTTTTATTGATATGATAGATAAGAAGATGTTGGCGCACAATTGTGGCGCCAGCTACTTCTTAGTCCATGAGTGAAACTTGAACACGTGTCTTGAAGTAAAGCATACATAGCAGTGCATGGAAAATAGAACACTCGGACACACATATGTAAAAACACACTTATACGCACATATCACAACAAAATGATAAGGAAGTGTTCAAAAGTCAACGGATGAAGTCTCTGATAATGTCCCGCGTTAATGTTCGATCCAATCAGCACAAAACAGCAGAGCACACGTCTAGTCCATATGAAGATGTATTCGCTCGTGTGTACATAACACATATAGCTCTATGAACTCGGAAGGGTCTCCCTTTTCGTGGGTGCCGCGGACTGGATGAACGTGCGGGCCGCATTCGTCGTGATCAAAGTGAGGATACACTTACCGAATAATGCGTTAAGGGCGCAAGAGGAAAGTGTCAAGGCGCTTGAAGGCTCGGGAAAAGAACCTGCACATCGAAGTTTCTGTACATAATGCGCTATTGTGTACCCTGAAGTGACGTGGTTAGTATAGTACGAGTATTCGTTCTCTAAGCACAAATAAAAAACACAATACGTCTTTTTATTAACGTGGCTCAGATATAAGGTTTAGCAAATGGTAACTGATGACAATTATGGTTAAATAACATTACAGCCACAGAAAGGTCGTAAGAGCGATCATTTAAAAATCTGTTAAAATATATTTTAAAAAGGTGCATAGGGGTGGAGAGAAATTGCTTAGGGTGGCGGTCCAACTCTGGCGACAACTGCTCCACATTTTAGGACACACTGTGCTAGCTACGCTTGACAAATAAATTTCAATTGTGTTAATTCAAAAAGCTTATGATCTCCGCTCTACAGTGACATCTAGTATTATTGCCTGATCTGAAGCGTCACTTAATAGTAATAGAGTTAGTGTGAGCAACAAAAGGCATTTTCGTTGTATAACCCTCCAATGTACTGCGAGTACGGCAAGACTGTTGAACTTAACAAAGCGAAATTCACTGTGTCTTTAGACGAAGTGCTATTCAATGTGTCTATGAAAAGATATTGGGTATTAAATAATTAGTAATTTATATAGGCTCCAATGAAGAAGGGCAAGATAATTATAGTTTGCGTGTGGATATCTTTTTTTTTCAACGCAGAATCATATTATTTAGTGGTTCTGTAGACTACATTAAACTTAATTTTCATGTGAAGGTTATTTGTGCTGTGAGAAAACATTGACGAATTATTATTGTGTGA
The DNA here is from genome assembly GCF_043290135.1 of Rhipicephalus microplus. NCBI lineage: Eukaryota > Metazoa > Arthropoda > Arachnida > Ixodida > Ixodidae > Rhipicephalus > Rhipicephalus microplus. The sequence goes on along the minus strand of NC_134701.1, from coordinate 270,651,399 downwards.
ATTTGGCAGTTTATGGCTGTATTTGGTCACGCATTACCGATGAAGCGACAAAACTGTACAAGCTGATATACTGAACTCCTACATAATAAAGCAGCACGCCCCTTTCTAGGGTTTTATGAAAATAAAATTCTTTTGTTTTTACGAAGGGACCTACAAGGCAGCAGTGAATTTAGGTGATTATTCTGTTGCCCTGTTCCTTAAAAACTAGCTTTTTTTCTTTTAAACGCTAATTACCAACGACTATTGCACATTATTAGGTGCATACTGTGTCTTATGTCTACTTGTGCTTACTAACATGACAACATAGTGCTTCAAACAAAATGCTTTCAATAAATCATAAACATCACAGGCGTTTTTTTGGTGGTAGCGCTATCTATGAAATAAAAAGTTAAGTTGCTTTATGTGAGTTCAAGTGTTCGCCAAACTTGGCATAACTAAACATAAAAGAAGGTGGTAAAGCAGGCGTCGATTACTTCTCCAGGCTTCCTACTTTGCCTCACTGGGTAACTCTAGTAGCCGCGCGTAACAAGCACCAACCGTAAAGGGAGGAAAACTTAGTTATATACCCTTTCTACTCGAACCACATCAGTAGGTATGGTCTCATCTATATTTACTGTATATTCTACCTTTAGGTAGCAGAGTTGCTCATACATTTTTCTTCCGCCGCTCACACCGCTATTCAGCGAGCGTTGTCACGTGGTGCAAAGTGACGCTGAAAGTTCATCTGACGCGGCAAAGCCAACTTTACGTGCATGATGGCGAGGCGCCCATGCGTTCTTGGCCCGCGCCGACTTCAGTCTCATCGTGACCGGCATTAGGGGCTCGTCTTGGTTAAACAGCACACACGGGACGACGACGAAGTAAAAGGACAGAGACAGGCACGGAATCGCAACTAACATTTACTTGGAAAAGAAAAGCTGATATACAAGTGAAGTGCCATTTAACAGAAGTTGCCAAAAAATAAACAGCAATACATCCAAACACGCCGCAGGCAAGGGAAAGAATGATACATTGGTATCATCTTCTGCAGGTGCAGGAGAAATAGCTCATTTCTGCTTCGCTCAGCGCAATTGACGGCATGCTGACACCCTTATCGTTCTTCGGTCGGATGTGGAAGGCTTCAAGCTCTTCTCTTGCCAACTGATTTTTTATGATTCAGCAGTGTCATTGTGTCGTTGAAGAAGGGTACGCAGCCGCATTCGTGACAACGACCAGCGAGGAAGCATGGGTTTGACTCCGATAATGGCTGTTTGTGTTCCCGAAGACGAACGTTGATGCATCTTGCGCCTTGGCCATGATAAGTGACCAAAGGTAAGCCGTGCGTCGTAATAAAAAAAAGTAAAGTGCTCGAGGTTTGATACCAAAACTAGCCCGTATTTCCGTATTATTACTCAAGGTTATCACGTGCACTGACGAACAGACGTAACTTCTTATCTCCTTTCCATCCCCTTCTCCCCCTCTTGCGTAGCTTTCAACGCGCTTGCTGAGAGCAGAGTGCTTAGAGCATGCGACAAATCCCTGTATCTGCGCTCACACTTGACGCATTCTAAAAAAAAAAAAATGTTTTTGCGGCACTTTCTTCGTGAGGCGATGAACTGGACAAAGTGTTGCAGGGCCTCTTTGGAGACTATTTTCTTCCATCAGAGGCTGCAGGCCGCGGCGGTGACCTGGTTTCTTGTCTACATTCACACCGCGGCTGCAGGATGAGCAAAAGGTCTCCGGTTGTTGCTGGTGCCCTGAGTGGTCAAGTTGGGTGCCTTCTGGCAACCCTGATGCCATGCCCCGGCCAGCCGAGTGCGTCCAGCAACGGGGCTACCACCTGAGCAGCCATGGCCACGACTGCTCGCTGGTCACCCGGGCAACGCCGGGTTACCGTGCCACCGGCGGCACCGGGGTGGGGACCACCTCGCCCCCGCTTCGTGAACAGCCAGGCGTCACGGACCGAAGAGTCCGCATCGCCAGTCCGGAACAGCTTCCAAGACTGGTAACTGCTGCAAAAAGTGCTTACGTTTCAAAGGTACGGTATTCACAGCTACTGCATTAATCGCAATGACCGAACAAAGGAGATGCTGGCGAGTGTTCATTAAAGCGGAGCTTTTTTTTTTTCGCCCCTTTCACGTAGTTTTCCGTGTGATCGTTCTCTTCTGTCTGAATAATACCCCTGTCGCACGGGCAACCGCGAGCACCGTTCCACTCCCTCGTCCTTAAATAAGAGAGATGTGGTCCGTGTCACACGGCCATCCTTAAGCAAATGAAGGTAAACAGAGCATTTAGTAAGGGACGTTCGGCGATCGCCCTTTGCGACGGAACGAAGTACTCTAGTCTTCAGTAGCTGAAGGTCAGAAAAAAAATTTCGAGCACTAAAGTGCCGCAGTGAGGACAATAATACATTTTGGCAATATTAAACGTTCTTTTGTTGCAGTACTCATTCATAGCGTGTGTTTCTTTACATAAATATATGCCCGCCAGAGTGCATGCAGCTGCTCTTCACGCCGTGCCTCGTGAATCGGTCCGGGCGCCGCCCTTTAAAAAGAAATATCGTACATGCGGGTGGTTGTCGTCGTCGCCGTGTGTGCGTTTGCTCGTGAGAAAAATGGCTGACAGCACTGCGTCTTCGTCACATCTTTCGATGGCTGCAGACATGGGTAATGGCACCCGACCTAACTCAAGGGTAACTTGGAGTGCGCTCGCGGGGGAAAGAAATAAGAACTTTCATACACGGGCTACAAAACAAGTATATATAGTCGTCCAGCACGGCGCAATTGTAAACAAACATAGCGTTAGCCACAAGGTGGCCAGCGTAACTGCCAACATTGCAACATTCAGCGAACGTGTTTTCATTTGAAATAATTTTTAATTCTTTGTTCTCTTCAGAACTACTTGATATTGTGTTTTCGTAAAAACCGCATAATAAAGATTCACAAAGAAGGAACTTAAGATGAAGTTGGGATACTTCTGCGAAAATGAAGCACCCAGGCTAAGCCCCTTCGCGGCAACTATTGCAACCTTGTCATTGCCGTATGACACTGCCACCCACAACTCAGTCTCCGCCGAACTCCCTAGGGGAGATTTACATTGACGGAGTTTAACAGAGTTCGGAGATGGCCTTGTGACCGGGGTATAAGGCAGAAGTTCAGGGGAAGACGGACGCTCGGAGAGGTGAAAAGTCCTTGAACACGGGGGGGGGGGGGGGTCAGCACGTGTGTGTGCGTGTGTGTGTGTGTTTGTGTGTGTGCGTGCGTGCGTGCGTGCGTGCGTGCGTGTGTGGTTTCGCCCACTGAGAGTACAAGGGTAGGAGAGGGCAAGTGAGTTGGCGCCTTGTCCTTTCCTTCTTTCTGTCTCACCCCCACTTTCATTTTTGTACTTGCCTTCTCTTCCTCTTCTTCTTTTACTGATTGGTGGAGAGTAGACGAAACACACACACACACACACACGCCACGGGATGCAGTTGAAACCTTGAAGAAGACACTTGTTGAAACGTCGGCTTCGGTGACACCCGTGTTCAACAATTTTTCATCTCTCTTTTATGAAGTATTTGACCCCATCTCCAGTTATTTGATCTCTGCCACACTCTATCTAGCAGGAGTATCTTCCCAGACAAAAATAATAAATAAAAATAAATTCAAGAACAGGTATCACAGACAATTGATTACCTAGTATGAGGTCTATGCCCAGCGTTTAAGTGTTTATTAACGCTTAGTTTCACAAAGCGGAAGACCTATTTGTATGCCGAAAGCAACGTTACGCCATTTTTTTTCCACAACAATGGTACACGTGCAGTCAATTCGCGGCGCTTGTCATCATCATCATCAGCCTGACTACGTCCACTGCAGGACAAAGGCCTCTCCCATGTTCCACCAGTTAACCCGGTCTTGTGCTTGCTGCTGCCAATTTATACCCGCAAACTTCTTAATGTCATCTGCCCACCTAACCTTCTGTCTCCCCTTAACCCGCTTCCCTTCTCTGGGAATCCAGTCAGTTAGCCTTAACGACCAGCGGTTGTCCTGTCTACGCGCTACATGCCCGGCCCATATCCATTTCCTCTTCTTGATTTCAGCTATGATATCCTTAACCCCCGTTTGTTCTCTAATCCACTCTGCTCTCTTCTTGTATCTTAAGGTTACACCTACCATTTTTCTTTCCATTGCTCGCTGCGTTGTCCTCAACTCAAGCTGAACCCTCTTTGTAAGTCTCCAGGTTTCTGCTCCGTAGCTAAGTACCGGCAAGATATAGCTGTTATATACCTTCTTCTTGAGGGATAGTGGCAATCTACCTGTCATAATTTGAGAGTACTTGCCAAATGTGCTACACCCCATTCTTATTCCTCTAGTTACTTCAATCTCGTTGTTTGGCTCCGCGGTTATTACTTGCCCTAAGTAGACATAGTCTTTTACAACTTGAAGTGCACTATTACCTCTCTCGAAGCGCTGCTCTTTTCCGAGGATGCGCTTGTACATAACGACAAAGAATATGTTTCGCTTTCAGTTCCACACGCATGTGCGCGTAGCCAGGTTGACACACGTGCATGATTCGATAATAACATGTGCTCTGATTGCAACACGTGTGTAAATATGAGGAGAGCTTGAAATTGCTGCCGTGCATTTGTCAGTATTATACTTGAAGTTGGATCGGAGCTCAGTCAGCCTGGGTGTTATTTTCGGTGCTCTCCTGGCAGGTTTGTGGGTGACATTACGTTGAACGTCCACTCAGACAAGCGGTGACATAGACTCAAGGGCCCATTATTCAGGCGTGGCCAGCGGAAAGAGAACGTTGTGGACGTTGAGGTACACCTTCAATCCAAAATAGTTATTTTACAACATACTTGAGCATGCGAAGAGTAGAAAGTCCAACATATTTTGTCTCCCTCTCTCTCTCTCTTATGTACATACCTTTTTGTTTCTGCGCACTGAAAGATAACCTCATATGTATCCTGCACTGAATGATAGGGAAGGACCACAGGTTACTTTCAGACCTGCAGCAGCTGCTGCAACATTCATTTCAAAGACTGGAGAACAGTTCTATCCTGTAGATTATATCAAAACATTGCTTTCAGAGAACGAGTAACACTACGTCCAATCGCAATGATTTCATTTGTGTATACGTTTATATGGTTCTTATCTGTCAGGACTAGAATAGTTATTCTTGTTGTAAACGTGGAATGCTTACATCATAAAAAGTGTCACGTGCTAACACACGAGCTTCATTGAAAACTCGTCTTTTCTCAACGGCTTGCTCTTAATGACGTCAGTGCTCCAATTGATTGCGCGGGAACTTTGCACGGTTGGGTTGGCTTAGGTAAAATTGCCCAATAACGACAGAACGAAACGAAACAAGCGTACTGCTGTTCTTTTTTTCTGTCACTACTGCTCGAATAACGGAACGGTGGTCAATGCATATCTACTATACCGTCAACTCAGCAATGCACCATTCTAATGTTTAGCATTTCTTGCTTCTGTGAATGGAGGATGGAGAAGGGGAGGATGCCGAAGCTACAAGGTCGGAGGCCGAGGATGCCAAGAAGTAAGCCTCGGTAATCCTTAATTCTCACTGGTGTAGCGACAATCTGGCTATCTATATATATTAGTAACCATACCACCAACGAAAGCTTACCTCATGACTTCTGGTCTTTTAACAAGCGCTGCATTTTATTTTCGTCGTCATGCCGTCTCCCATTTGAAGTAAGCGCTTCAAACATCTTGGTTTCATAGGCCGTTGACTACTTTTATTTGATCTTGCAGCGTGAAGCTCGACATTAACAAGGCCAGTGTATTCGTGGATGGACATTGACTTTTGTCGATGAGCGTTCATTATTGCTTCAACTCTTTGTTTATTGTTTGTTTCTTCGTTTCAAAGGCTACTAACCAAATTTAACGCTAGATTTCAGTGATCTATCATGATTAGAATGGCCATAATTTCCTGTTTTTGAACGCTCCCTCGTAAGGGGATATGGCATTGGCGTACCAACTTTTTCAAGAGTTGGAGGGGAGGGGGGGGGGGGGCAAACCTATTTTTCTCGTCGATGGTAGTCTCCCTATATATATATATATATATATATATATATATATATATATATATATATATATATATATATTTATATCACTCAATGATCGTTTTTTTAATGCGAAGCAATCCTTCGAGAGCCAAAGGTACTTTAACCATTTCTATCTACTTATCTACCTATCTGGCCAGCTGCGTCTTGATGCTCTCGTAGTTGCCTCATTACCTTAATATAGACCAAAATCAGCATACGGGGGGCACGACGGCATGAGAAGATGAGTCTAGTTCGGACATAAATAAGGTGGACACCATGTCGTGTACGTCATGAAGCTCTTTATTTCCGTTATGTGTGTCACATACCCGTATACCACGGGCTGCATTATGCGAGTATGCGGCTATGCACCTTAAAGCTTGTATCTACCAAGAAGCGATGACAACAGTCGTTGGTAATTTAAACAAGAGAACCTTTAAAAAAATCCGGCCTCGGCAGCGTTGATTCGACAACTGCAAAGAATAAACATCAGGATTTTAGCAGGAATCCAACCCAAGCATACCGTAAGGGGTCATGTATTCTATCACTAAACCACGCAAGGTCTTGAATTTACTTTGTAAAAGGCAGATATCAAGTCGCTGCAAAGTGAGTATTGTTACAGTGTTAGCGATATAAATTTATAACAAGGAGATAAGCATCGCGTATGCATACTCATGCATTAAACTATACCTTTCATTATTTTCTTTCGAAGTGGTCGTTAGCTGTATACGATTGACCTAAATATGCTGTGTCATGCGCACAGCACTAGCTCGTTACACGAGGCTGCAAATTACGCGAAAACGATCCATCGTGTAATGACCACTTATGCACGACCACGTAAGAGATGAAAGAATGAACTTTTTTCAATACGGCATATTGTTTGCCATTGGTTCTTTGGTATTTAAAGTTTTTTGTGTCTGCCTTAAAATTGCCTGCTTGTTACATAACGTCACGAATCTATGAAATGTCGCGGTGTTTATTACAGCGCACACACATTAGACAGCGTATTTAGTGCTGAATAATATCTAAAGCGTTTTGGAGATGCCGGAGGCGCCAGCTTGCCATGGAAGTGTTCCACACTCGCCGTCATGGCTGTGAGCAGTGCTAACTAAAACTTCCGGGGTTCGCATTTACGTAAATACCCCACAAAATGGGCGGGGTGATGACCGCTGCCGTGGCTCAAATGGCAAGAGCATCGGGTGCGTAATCCGAAGGTTATAGGCTTGGTCCTGGCCGGCGGCAAGTTGTCTTTTCGCCCACTTTCATTTCTTCACGTATACACGTGCCATTAATTACCATTAAAAAAAGTAGCATTAACTTTGCCTGGTTACTTCATATGTGGGTTTTCATTTTCATTAACGTTGTGCCAAACAAAGCAACGAGCCCCCAAAACGCCTTCCTTCCTTCATTTGAGACGAAAGGAAAGTCGTGCTTAAGCCTGAATCGTCTGTGCGCAGGGCAACGTTCATCCTTGGTTACGTGCCACAAGAGCTGCTTCGTACAGCGTGCTGTATACGAGTGCTACAGCCAGGAAGACGCCTTGAGATTGTCCGAATGCCACAGGAAAGGTAAGAAGTACCCAGGCGTTTCCAATGGTGCTTGATACTTACGCGCGGTGACGCGATAGTTACGCGTGGTGTACTGTGCACACTTCAGAAGGTGCGAAAAATAATGCCGCATTATACTACTTCAGCCAGAGCAGCTCTCCTCTGGTGTGCTTCATATCGACGCTATAGCATGAAAGCTGTGTGTCCAGCGGCATGTCTCCGGACATTGTTCAACATGTTAGGCACTATGTATGTGAACTGAAAATGCATAAACTACACCAAATTGATTGTATTTTTTATTATTTAGTTTGGTTGACCCTATTTTTTTGCAATTCATGCAGTTATTTGTGCAGACATTTGTTAAACACTTCATACTGTCGTCGACCCAGTGTTTAACAAATTTCAGTTGTGTAACATATCTGAGCCGCATTTCGAGAACAATAACCCTAGACAAATATTACGATATTGAAACGCTTAACTGATAACACGCCATGTTTTGGAGTGCACTCACTGATGGCGAAACTCTAGTCATCACAGACTGCACGTACTAATTTAAGTCGATTTCCAATATTAATAACTGATACGGTCTCCAAAACACGCCATGTTTTGGAGACCGTATGATAATTATACGCGGGGGCATGGTCGTGTCTGATCTCTGGAAGCGAGGAAATTTTTCGGTAGTCCATCGCCCAGGAACGTCCTCGTCTTGTCTGGTGATTGGAACGGCGAGATGTAGACTGATTCGCCTGTATCATTAAAATCCACGTCGCCAGCCAATCAATCCATGGTAGAGTCTGGTAAATGCCCTGCCCGCTGGGTGAAAAGTTAGCTCCGTTGGCATGTGATCTGTGAAGGAGCGTGAAAAGTATAATGCTGTCGACTAACATGTAGTACTTTGTTTCCTTTATTGCATACGAACGCTTGCCACTGAGAACAAAGATAGGCTGTAGCTTTACAAGGCATACCCCAACTTTCGCTTATGTGAGTAATGAAACATTACGTGTGGCCTTTGTGGCGAGTGTTATAACTGTCCATAATGCATAGACGTTTCTTCTTTTTTTCCACATCGTCGCTTATTGTGTTGGTTCTTTTTTTCTTTATATGCTATTCTGTGCGCTGTCAAACTGGACCATCAAATCCTCTCAAACTGTCACATTTCCAACCAATCAAAGAAATCGCAGCGCCCATATGAGTCAATCAGAGTTGACTAGACGGCGAATTGGACATGGCGTATTTTTACGTCGTTTCCAAAATTATTTCAAGATGTTCCAGCGAACTTGTGAATAAAGCAGCCGCGTAGCCGTCGAAAAATATTTTACTATCAAATTTCTCCCACCTTTGTCCCGACTAGACAGGCTCCCATACCGCATACTCACCTGTGCAGAAGCCATCCGGTTTGATGACAGAGGCCTGTCAACGTTACGGCGTCCTGTTTCGCATACAAACCAAAATCTTTTCTATAGATCAGCTTCTGTTCGATTAGTATCTAAAAAATCTCTGCCAGCTGTGTTGATGAAGGAAAACACTATTAATTTTTCAATCTCAAAATTTATGCCGCATGATTGCATTAGAGTTCTTAGCCTAGCGGGCAAAATGATTCTTGAAGAACGCTTTAACTGCCTGAAACGCCTTTGAAACCTTTGAATGCTGAGCGTGGTGACACTTCATTGTCACAACTCTCGAAAACAACCCTGGACATAGTTTGTAAAGTAGTTGGCGCAAGTTAACCTGCAAATTTGTGAAAAGATGTGTCAGGGACTTGGAACAGACCACGAAAAATTACTGCTTAGGATGATACGCTATGAAGCAGGCGGGGAATACAACCACATTTAGATCTTTTGCTGAGCACACCTCTATTTCATGATTTTCACCGGCCAATTGCAGTTGAACATAAGTATATAACGGCTACTGAGAAGTGCACAATGACGTTTTATTCTGCTGAAGTCTAAAGCTAATGTATGAAGCTATTCAATCACCTGCAGTGATTGCTCAAGCGCAATCTCTTAGGTAAGGAAGAAAATAAGAGCGCACGCTACTGGGTGAATATTCATTCGAAGTGTTCTCAACCTTCAGTTCGGGCTACCCAAATTAGGTTTTTATTTTTGTAGAGCAGTAGGTTAAAGACTGCAAGTCCTTATAATTTCTCGGATAGGGCATTTTAAGACAGCACCATGTGCGACTTTCGCATAATGCTGGTTTTCGCACTATGTCGTAACGAACCCAGTTTGTGATGTGGTGTTGTGATCAGATATATTTGAAATTGACTTAAATTAGTACGCGCAGTCTGTGATGACTAGAGTTTCGTCACCATGACACAACAAAGAGAACTTGTGGCGACTTTCACAATCAAGCCATCACACACATCAGTGTTGCATCACAGTTTACAAATATGGTCACATGCCGAGAATATTTAAGCCTTGAATAGACATACGGTAATGGCTAAACAAACCCGCCACGATGGTCTAAGGGATAAGGCACTCGGCTGCTGACCCGCAGGTCGCGGGATCGCATCCCGGCCGTGGCGGCCGCATTTTCGATGGCGGCACGAATGCTTCAGGCCCGTGTGCTTAGATTTAGGTTCACGTTAAAGCAACCCCAGGTGGTCGAAATTTCTGGACCCCATCACCACGGTGTCTCTCCTAATCGTATTGTGGTTTTGGGACGTTAAAACCCAAGAAGTATTATTATTAGTTGTAATGACTGAAAAAGAAGCATGTCGAACAACGACTCTTTACACGACGTGCAATACCATCATTGTCTACAGCTCTCACAGTGGCTACTTGTTTCGCTTGCGAAAGAGAGGTGACAGTTTTCTTCTAATTCTTATTGTTTTGAACGACGCGTTACTTACATCCTGGAACCCAACAAGTTTGTTAAATGGTCACGAACGATTCTGACAGCACAAGAAACTTGCAATAGCAAATACGTGAGACAAGTGTACGAACGACTTCTCGCTCAAATAAGACTGTGATCCACCCGCGTATACTTACCTCAGTAAGAGATCTTGCCTGTATTTTTACCTTCTGCTTCTTCATCCTAGATCTGGACCTGGTGAACAGCTTCGTGAGTCGGGACATCCTGACTGTCGGAAGTCGGGGAAACAGGGAAGGAAACGACGATGCACCCATGGCGGTCATCATGAGCTTGCTGGAAGTGGACGCTGGACTTGGTGCACCGGTGGACTTCAGTGGTATGCCGTGGCCCTTGCCTTGGAACACCCGTTCGCATTCCTGTTTAAGCGGACCTCTCGCGAACCGTCTCTTGCGTCGATCAGAGAAGAATACAGCATCTGTGGACACTCATGCGAAGACATTGCATCTAGTCTGTATTCACTCAGAAGTGTGTGTACGTTACCGCACACAACTCTAAGTCACGCTTTGGAAAAGGCCGAGCCCAGCAGGAAACGTTTCAAGAAACTGACGTCCATCTCTTCCAGCGTGGTTTGCGGTAAACCACGTGGCGTGCTTGTCGTAGAGTGCCGGTTTTATTATTTAGGCCTCCTGCGTTTTAACCACGCGTTCTGCTTCTACACAGCGATGTCGGTCGTGCTCCACTGTTTCCCTGTCCACAGAGTGACGTGGGATCATGTCATACAGCCTCTTCGCTAGCATCGTTAAGATAAACTTTATAGCCTTGCTGTGCATTTTCCAAATGCATAAACGCGCACATTTGGAATCACAGGCCTCAAAAAAAGATTAACGTAGGAGCACTGTGACGAAGCACTGCTGCTGACAGTGGTAGAGATCACTATCAATCGGACTGGAGCACTTTGGAAGCTGCTTGTACAGTACTTGTAAAACAGGCAAAATAAGTGTCGGACTTACCTCCTTTCTGCATCGTCTTCTCTGCAAAGTGTCAGATGATGCCCATACCGTGAGCCCTCGAAGGCACGTGATCTGATGCAGGCTTTGGCTGACACGGAGTTTGAAGATATAGAGGTGCGATTCTGTAGACGCATCATGTCATATTCGATAAGTCTAGCCGTCGCAGCCGTATTGGCGCCATGATATGAGCTGTGACACCACGGAATAGAACGAAACACCACTCTACTTGCGGTAAAGGTTAATAAAGTTAAAACCTTGCAACAGTCCGAGCCACGTTATGCAAGTTTGAACAACGTGCTTGAATCGCGTTGTGTTTTAACCACGATGATCTTAATGATAATCGTGAAGGCTTTGTTGGTGTCATGAATTCCACAAGCAAATGGAGATATGTATACCCAACTAAACTGAGCGATGATTCCGTGTTCGCCGTAATGTGTCTGCTGCGACGGTTTTATAATAAAAGAAATAGCGGAATGATATTTCATGGTGTATATGAGGAAAACCCATGGTAAGTGTGCTCGTACAATGAAGAACCTGAATATGCGAATATTTGTGTCAAGATCAAGGTCATTACATGAAGTGGCGATGTTATTGTTCCATGGCCTATTGTATTAAAGTTATTCAATATCTCCTGTTCAAAGTATACATGTTTGAAGGATTATCACCAGTTTGTTGCTTTTGTCGTTATTCTTGTACCTTTGTGCCATTGGAGAATCGTTTGTTTGCGCGAGCTTCGTGACGAGCGATTCTGTGACAGAAAAGGAAGATGCTTCTAATGATCCTAACTCTGGGTACTCGTCACACAGGTAACACACAACCCCAATTTGAAGAATTCTGTTCAGCGATCGCTTGGCCATTTGAAACTTTATTGCAAAAGGTTCTCGTGGAACAGTGCGCTACGAAGAGTGCTACTTTCTTAATCAGTGTGGTTATCGGTGAGCCTTGTTACAGCGAGTAAAAGAAGCGGAATCCCGCAAGGTAGCGAAGGTTTATGAAAAGAATGACAGCCACACATTCGTATATAGCATGAACCCATGAGGAACTTCGCAAGGATTTCTCGGAACGAAGATTTTCTAGATGAAGAAAACTTCGTCCTCGTTCCTGGACCAGGACGAAGTTTTTTTCAACTAGAACAATTTTGTCTATACGTACTCTTATTGTTCTCTTAATGCGAGAAAGAGAGAGATCACTACAGAACTGGTGTCTACAGTATTGAAAATAAATAAATAAATAAATAAATACATAAATAAACGAAGTAGAAACAGGGAGGTTAATCAAGTTAAGAGTGCGGTCATGGGGCTACGGGGCTACCCTACTGAACCAAAAATTCGTCGCAGAAAATTGGCTCACACGGTAAAATATTTTCACTATAAAGAAGGTCAGCCTAACTTCTGAAGGTGTGCTTTTTTATCCCAGTGGCTGAGACACTAGACATAGGAGTGTGGCCACATAGGTTCGAAACTCAGCACAGCCTTGAAGTTTTCCTTTATTTTATACGTCTGTTTATCTTTAGCGAATTAATAAGGTTGAGAGATACACACGTCCTGCAAGCGTGGGTTTTTAGCCCAGTGGGTAAGACGCTCATATTTGGAGCGTGGAATCCTAGGTTCAAGACTCAGTGCAGCCCAGCATTTTTTTTTATTTGACACGTTAATTTCTTCATGGTGCATTCAGGAGGTTTAGAGATAGTGATGCTGTGCATGCCTGGGCGTTTAGCTCAGCAGTTAAGGCATTCGCCTTAGGAGCCTGAGCCAGTAGTTTCGAAACTTAACGCAGCCTACAAGTTTCATATTGTTTTATATATATGTTTCTTCAGTGCGATTTGTATTACGTGGCAGAGAGATGGATGGATGGACAGACACCTTTTTATCATAGAGGCGGCTTCTATGCCATTGACGTATATAGAAGCTCCGCTCACAATCAACTTTCCGAGTAGTGTAAGTAAATCAAGTCATCAATCAATCTTTGAAAGTCGAGTAAGAAAACGGGTAATACAGTGCAGCTACATATGCAGGGCATGTCCAAAGGTTATAAAAACTGCAGGCTGAAAGTAATTAGTTAAAGTGAAATTATTTGTACTAAACTCTGTGATAGTGGCTTAATCTTAGTGTGACGTCACTCCGTGCAAAGACGGCCCTCCTGTGCGTATAAGAGCCTCCCGAGCAGAAGCTTCCCTTATGCTTCGGCTTTCCCGCAATGCATGTTCAAAATCAGTCGAAAAAGTTGGAGCTCTTATCACCCCTGATAAGGCTCAAGTTTTGCTTGACGTAACAGCTTGCAACGAAGGACATACTGTGCGTTTATACTAAAGCATCCCGAGCTGAAGCTCCCCCTGATTTGTTTGCTTTCCCACAATGCATATCAAAAAAGCAGTCGATAAAGTTCAGGCTTTTATCGCGCCTGATAAGGCTCAGCTTTTTTCTGACGTCACAACTTCTAACGAAGGATATACTGTGCGTTTAAATTAGAGTCTACATATATGAAGCTTCCCCTGATGTGTTTGCTTTCTTTCAATGCATGTCGAAAAAGCAGTCGAAAAAGTTCAGCCCCTTATCACCCCTGATAAGGCTCAACTTTTGTCTGACGTCATCAGATTTTTTTAGCCATTTCCGACATATGCGAAACGAAAAGATGCAATATTAGGTGCACTGCTTCAAGGAGTGACGTTAAAGAAAAATCGAGCTTTATCAGGGGCGATAAGGGCCTCAACTTTTTTCGGCCGTTTTGGGCATGTATCGCAGTGAAGCCAAAGCATCAGGGGAACCTTCCACTTGGAAAGAACGCGTAGCCCGCCCATCGCCGCAAGGTGTGACGTCAGACAAAACTAGAGCCTTATCAGGGTTGATAAGAGCCTAAACTTTAGCGGCTGTTTTGGACATGTATTCCAGTGAAGCCAATGCATCAAAGAAACCTTCTGCTTGGAAAGAACGCGTAGCGGTTCCTTCGCCGCAAGGTGTGACGTCAAACAAAAGATGAGCCTTATCAGGGGTGATAAGGACCGAAACTTTTTTCGGTGGTTTCGGGCATGTATTGCGGTGAAGCCAACGCATCAGGGGAACCTTTTGTTTGAAAATAACGCCTAGCGGGCCCATCGCCGCAAGTTGTGACGTCAGACAAAAGTTGAGCCTTATCAGGGGTGATAAGGGCCTCAACTTTTTCGGCTGCTTTTTGACATTTATTGCGGGAAAGACAATGTATCAGGGGAAGCTTCAGTTCAGAAGACTAATGTAAACGTACCGTGTAACCTTTTTTGCATGGTGTGACGTCAGACAAAAGTTGAGCCTTATCAGGGGTGATAAGGGCCTCAACATTTACGGCTGCTTTTCGACATTCATTGTGGAAAAACCAACGCATCAGGGGAAGCTTCAGCTCGGGAGACTAATATAAACGTACACTATAACCTTTTTAGCACGGTGTGACGTCAGACAAAAGTTGAGCCTTATCAGCGGTGATAAGGGCCTCAACTTTTTCGGCTGCTTTTTGACACTCCTTGAGGGAAAGCCAACGTATCAGGAAAAGCTTCAGCTCCGGAGACTCAAATATAAACCTACATTATATCCTTCGTTGCACGGTGTGAGGTCAGACAAATGTTGAGCCTTATCAGGTGTGATAAGGGTCTCAACTTTTTCGGCTGCTTTTTGACATGCAATGGGGGAAATCCAATGCATTAGAGGAAGCTTCAGCCAGGGAGACTCTAATATAAACGTACAGCAAGGTAAACTGGTAGCGCAACTTCCATAGACGCCCATGGATCTAGTAGTCCGTGGCTCGTTGCCGCTGTCGCCATCTACATGAGGAGGGTGCTACTAAGAGCAAACAAAAACATGACATCACAACTGGAAGTGGTATAGAGACGTCGCGCATTTGCCCTACATGGGACGAAACGGAAATTTTTCCTAACTGCTGACCTTTTACGTGCCGCTAGTAACACGCATTTGCATTGCGCATTGATTGTTTCTCGCTAATTGCATGCGAAAGAGAAAAGAAACAAACAAAAACACGGGTTGTGGAAGCAAAGTTGTTTTATTAGCCACATGACGTACTTGCACTACGTACAGGCGTGAGCATAAGTGTGCAGACCACGGGATTGCATGGCTGAAGGCACCGACGCGCTATCTAGCGACGAGAGCCTGCTGCAGTGCGCATGCGCGTCCTGTCGTATCAGTTGGCCCCTCATGTCACTCTCTGCGGCGAATTAGTAGCCAAAACGACACCTGGGTGTCGCTGTTTTACAGCGAAAGCTGTTATGAGATCTCAACTCGGGTCGCACACATCCGCTGCCGGGTCGCACCACCGCCGCTGCCGGTGTACGTAACCCCATCGCGCGAATTCAGAAAAAAAAACATACTTAGCACCAATGACACAGTAAGCCTCGAACCGGAGTCCGCTGGGTGCAATCCCAGTACTTTACCACTGAGCTACGCCGGTTTTTTTTTCTTTATTGCCTTCTTGACTACAGGTCAAGCTAATATGACAATCACTATCACACGTGTTTCATGCGTGATAACGCGTCAAACAAAGATATTACATCTTCAACACAGCCGGTAGTCTTATACACATCTCGCACTTTTATAACAGCTTCCACGAAACACTCAATAACGGATAGAACTCTCACATCACAGTGTCTGTACGATAGCATACTACGCCAAACCGAATGAAGACCAAGTAAAAATATAACATCCAAATTTTGCACAGAACTATCAAAAGGCAAAAAACGAATTCCATTGAAGTAAGTTGCCAAAAAATTCCATTGAAGTAAGTTTGCCAAAAAATCGCAAGCACCGGCGTAGCTCACCACTGAGCTACGCCGGTGCTTGCGATTTGTTGGCAAACTTGCCTTAGGCAGGCTTGATGTCGGGAAAGCATTAGCGTTAATATGACTCACAAAGAGTTTTAAAACAGCGAGAAAACAACCAGTAGTCGACCAATGCGAATAGCGTAACGAGTGGGCCGTCTAATGCTCCAACCCATTACAAAAGCTTGTTCTTGTCTGCCCATTAACTGTGGCGCATACCCACTACAGCCATAATTTGTCATCGTCGTTCAGCCAAGCTTCGTCTATGTGCCCACATTGGTCGAGAAAAGCACACGTACAGCAAAATTCAATTATAAATAGTTGACCATGCCATCATTTCATTTACCTGAGTAAAATTAGCCCAAATAAGGCAAACTTTATTGTGGCCAATTAATTCAATTCGACATACCCAAGAGCCTAGAGGTGCGAAACCCTAGAAGATACTAATTACTCCCTACTGACACCATACTAATCAAGGTAATTCATGTCTAACTAGTGTTAGTTAAGACGCGTACAAGTTATAGTTGATTACTTAGTCTGATATCCTATCACACACGAAACATACTGGAGTTTCAGGTGTGATAATTAGGCTAATTATGCATAACTGAACTAATTAAGCAGCGTAAGCTTAGAAAAATCTGACAAAGTGTGGTTGATGATGGCATAATCAAACTTGTCTGATTATATTCAGGTAAATAAATAGGTTCGAGTGAAACACAAAGTAATTGAAGTTCAATTTTTATGGGCTCAGAGGGTTCAAGCTGAGGGAGATGGTAAATACTAATCACCCTGTCTCGTCTAGTTAGGCTAAATTCAAAATAATTAGCCTTCATACTTAGTTTAATTCTATCTTTGTACTCATTGCGCTTGTAACTAGGCTCATTGAAGTTCAACTTGGCCTAACGCAACACAGGCAAGCTGAGCTGAGAGAACTTAATTTTGTGTGCTTGACTTCATCAGGTTTTGGGAGGCTGGCTACGCTTATTTGTGCTAATAAACGGGTCTAAATCACGACGCGAGCCCGGCGCCGTTAGAACCGGCGCTGTTGCAGCCGCTACGTAAAAAAAAAAAGGAAAGACAATGGCACAAATTTGTTGGAGCAAGGACAGCGACAACCAGTTGTCGTTTTGGCTACGAGCGCGTCGAAGAGACAAAAGGCGACATGGGAGGCCAACTGATACGACGGGACGCGCATGCGCACCAGTGCAGGCGTCTCGTCGCCAGATGGCGCATCGATGCCATCGGGCACGCGATCCCGTGGTCTACCCACTTATGCTCACGCCTGTACAAGAAACTTCGCAGAGGCAATTGTGAGCCAACTGTTCATTAACACGGTGGCGTAACAGTTCGAAAACTCACGATGCCCAATCGTGGAAAACCACTGCAGCAAGACAGCAGCTTTGAAAGTATAGCTTTGGCAGCCTGGAGGAGTACAGCGTGTAGTTGCTTAGCGTGTCGTGTTCACCGTCACCAGAGGCGAGGGCACGTCAGCCGTGCGCCAGCTAGAGCAGTCAGCAGTCACAGGAGCGGCTCTCGACACGTTGTGCGAGCTAGTTGAGCTCTGAAATGCCACGCCAGTAAACAGAGCATAAAAAATCGTTAAGCTACTGAAGGTACGCACGAAATCACCACGGAAAAGTGAGCGATGCCTCGTTGACCCGGCCATGCGCCTATCCTAAAAAAGCCGTACTAAACACACGCTCCAAGATAAAACCAGTAAAACCGTTGGCCAATGTTATTAGACTGCCTGCATGTGTCCGCTGTTTTTGAAACTAAACAAACGAAACCGGGCGCTCAACCTCACACTGAAGACTAAAGTTTTCTTACGGTAATCTACTAATTTTTGTAACAAATAAAATTAAAACCATAGAAGATAAACGTTGAAATATTTTTTTTCTTTTCAACATTTGTCCCCTCCTCACCTAGTGGCGCTTCAATCGTCACGCGGTTGTTGATGTTTGTCACAACAAGTTTCAGATGACTTCTCGTTTGGGCTTTCGCGACCTATTTAGATTGACTTTGCGTACAGTATATCCTTCGTTGCACAATGTGATGTCAGACGAAAGTTAACCTTATCAGGCGTGATAAGAACCTCAACTTCTCCTGCTGCTTTTTTTTTACATGTATTGCGGGAATGCCAACGCATCAGGGGAAGCTTCAGCTCTGGAGACTCCAATATAAACGCACAGTATATCCTTCGTTGTGCGGTATGACGTCAGACAAAAGTTGAGCCTTATCAGGAATGATAAGGGCCTCAAATTTTTTGACTGCTTTTCGACGTACATTGCGGAAAACCCAATGCATCAGGGGAAGCTTCAGCTCTGGAGAAAGGAGGGGAGGAAGGAAGAAGCGGAAGGACAGGGAGGTTAGCCAGTCCTCCATCTGGCTGGCTATACCCTATTCTGGGGAAGAGGGAAGGGAAAGCAGGCTTACCGAATCAGAAAGAATAAGAAGGAATGGAGATCGTTTTATTCATCAAGGTAAGTGCCTTTGGCGTCAGAGTGCGCTCATTATCACACATATTCGTTACCCTGAGGACATTCAAGTAAGGTTCGTCGAATCACTACGTGGTTGTTTGTCTACAGCATGAGCAACTAGCACATCTTGGAGAACATTTGGAAGTGAAAATATGTATATTAAATCGAATATTATGGGGTTTAGAAATGTAATAAAACACCTGTAAGGAATTAGTAAAAGAAAGATACGTTAGTGGCGTCGGGTTTCGCACCTGCGGCCTAACGGTTCAAAGGTGAGTGTCTTGACCACTCAGCTAAGCATCAACGCTGGCCGAGTGCCAATGTATTTGAACCATATGAATACTCTGTACCAGAGATTAAAAAAAAAACGAAACAAAGTGGAACACACACTGTTAAGACATTGGTGAAGTCTTTCGTAATGTGGGGATGAATGTGCCTTCCAGAAACAATATCATCCGAAGACACCAGAGAAATTCCGGCTTTGCAAAAATTTACTTTATTGCGATGGCAATTATATGGACATCCTCGGCTGGATTTCACGGCTGGCGTCGGCGCCATTCATCGTATATGTACACGTGGGTGTATATATACGAAAACGCAAGAAAGAAAAGTAATCCAGAAAAAGACTCCGGCACGCGGAGTCGAACGTATGACCTTTGAATTCTGAGGGCGAGGCGTTAGCTACCAAAAATGTAAGACATAGTTTTTGGAATCTCGTATTTTTCGTCTTTCGAAAAATTGGTTCGATTTTGATAAAGATGTTGCTGGTTGAATTTCTGACCAAAAATATAAACCTGCAGCCTCCGGAAATCTCTTATTTTTCGAGTTTCGAAAGATTTGTCCAATTTTGATAAAAAAAATTGTGGGCGCATTTCTGGCCGAAAAAGAGAATACTCAAGCCTTTAAAATCTCGTTTTTTTTACTTTAAAAAATACGTCCGATTTGATAAAATTGTTCGTAGGTGTATTTTGGGCCGAAAGAGTAAGCCCATAACTTGTGGAAATCTCATATTCTAGCTTTTCGGAAGGTTTATCCAATGTTGATAAATTTGATATGCAACACATATGCGTTGTACAGACGACCACGTGACGGGTGGAAAGGGGGAGCTTTGTGAGAGATGTAAAAATATTACCGGTTAGACCTTGGAGAGGAGGTGTGACTGAGGGGAAGAGTGAATGAACAAACTAATATAACTATTCAGCTGAGGCGTCGATTGAACCCGGGCCCTTATGAAGGCTAGCGTCACTACGACTAGGCTATAAAACCCCTTGATCCTGCCTAAAGATGCGCGTTATTTTCTTGTGTCCTTCTTTGTGTTTGAACAGCGCAGTGCAAGTGTGGACCTGCGACAGTTGTCAGTTCGTACTAACATTGAGTGTGTTTCATTCTTGCGTCCTTTGTGCTTGAGCAGTGCACAAAAAATTTCCATTGTCATTCTTCCTGTGACATTCAAATTTCTTGCTATCACATTCATAACTTTGCTCTCGAGGCGGAACTGTCGTTTTGTCATCTTGGGCACCGGGCAACTAGCTAAAATTGTTAATAAATTTTGATACGACGTTGCCTTGTGATGGTTATCTCACTTACCTGAACAAGGCAATGTTCCTGCTGAGTGCTCCGCCAAAACTGCGTGTCTATATACGAGGAAATAGTTGTTTTTGTAAGAATTGATGCACCGAGTCAGTGTGTTTTGAGCTCAGAAATTCTTCCTACGCTGCGTTCTTCCAACCACCTGGTTAGCTCTCATGACTGAGCCGTTTCTTTTGTCCTTGGTCAGGGGTTTGAAACTCGAACTAGGACATAGCCCTCGTCGACGTGACAACTTTGATTTTGTGAATTTTATATGCATTTCCTTCGTAGCTCCGTGCTGTTAACACATATACGACAACTTTTTTTCTAAAATTAGGAAACGATTACGTGTAATTTTAAATGTGCGTTTAGTTACAATGTGTCTAACTGCTCATTCATTCTCGGAATAATGTCTATGCCTTTGGAGAAAGACAAACACAATAGTCGATTCAGCGTTTTAAAATGATGTTATATTTCAACTCGAAAAAAAAAATGAAATAAGCACATATTCAATAATTTCACATCTTTCTTTGTATTCTTTGTTGCTTCACAAGCTTTCAACGACTCTGTTACTGAGTAACATGCCATCAACAATACGCTACTTAAGGCGGGTATACACATTATAATTTCTCTTTCACACACACGTACACGCGCGTTTTTTTTTTTCAGTTAAATACATATCGTGTGATTACACTCCTTCAAACCATTTTTTATTTATCATGAGACCATATGACAACCTCGAAGGTTCATAGAGAATAATAAAAAGAAAGCAAACACAGCATCTTGGTCTCCAACATGGCACACAAAATCTCAATCGCACAAGGAACAGGGCGAAGCATAGCTTGCTTCGCCATTGTACGCAACATGAAGGGACACGGTGTGAACATAACAGGAAAACAATCGGCAGTGACAGATAGTAATGAGTAGTACCAATGATAGCTGCCAACACTGACGAGTGTGCTATAGAACAACTATTCGCAAATTGTGGTTGCGAAGGATGCGGAAACGCAGAGCGGTATGACTTCAATTGAAATCGGTTCTAATATGTAATTAGTCATCGCTGTTTGTTCAGTGTAATATAGATGGTAAGATTTACTAATCATGCGTTAAAAAATGATCTTAGAATTATATTATTAGAGCTCTAAGTTGGGAACACCATTCCCAAGCAGTTAAATTCATAAACACTGTCAAAATAACAAACACATACAATTTAAAAATTAATTTTCTTGACCCACTTTACCTTGACGAGGACATGCATCTGTAGTGAACGTATGGCAATAGATGTTTAAGTATTTTGCACAAAACGTTAAATTAGGCAAAGGTCAGTGCGATTGTTGGACAACATAACGCAAATCGCAAATAAAAAGCTTAGGTTTTAGTAGACGACACACTAAACTTGAACTAGCTAAGAGCAAATGCAGTGTCAAATACTAAGAAAGGGAAAGAACAGAACCACCCGTTTGTAGCACGAAGCCGCAAGCAATTCCGTACGGATTTCTCAGAAAGCTGGAACATTTGTGTCCTTGTGGTTTCGTGCTACAAAACCTTCCGCCATCTTGCGGGTTTTCACAGAACTCACTTGGAATACAGTGTCAAACACTACGCAGAAAATCAGCAGGGATATATGACGAAGAATTCAGACAAAACACAGATAAATACAATACCAAGCAATAAAGTAGCTAAAGTAGCTGACGTTTCGTGAATATGCTGAGCGATCGAAAGTGAAAGTAGGGAAATAAAGAAGCTATGAAAGAAAAAGAGTGTTTGCAAGCTCGGGCTTGTCTCGGAGCAGTTAAGACTTCGAACTGAAATGCCCCAACCAAAAGCAGTATTTTGGACGTTTCCCGATTCCACCTTACGGCCAAATTTTGTAAACGCAAATCGGAAAGGCTGTGGCAATCTTTTGAACCAATGAATCCGATTTGTCAAATGGCGAAATTTGACACTGTACAGAACAACAATAACAGTCAACTGTGTCGAGCAGAAACAACCGAGAGAGTTCATTGCGCCGGCGCACAGAATCAAAGGTCAACGGCCCGGCTGTTCAACTCTTGTCCCGATAGGTGGCGCAACGTTGCCGAAACAGATCGAAGAGCGAAAGCTGTCGTGCGGAAATCCGAAACGTCGTTTCAGTGTCAGCCGAGCTCCATAGGTGGCGTTACAAAACTCGCTCTTTTTAAGCGGGAGTTTGCGCTACAAATGCTGATCCAAGTTTAATAAAAAAAAAAGCAAAGGCCACACCTGGCATGGCAAATACGCTCGGTGCTCAGCACGTCAGTCCTTGGCGTTTTGTGCTGGCGCTCAGTAAACGTTGCATTCAGATTGAAAAAGTAATACGAGTTCTTGTTTAATTGAATTCATTCGACAAATTTGGTTTTCGAACTGCTCGCTTACCTTATAAGAGTTTTAAAGTGCTCGCAAGGCCTCGAATAAAATGGTGCCCGTGCTAGTCACTCACTTGCAAAGTTTTGTCCAGCCTTCTGTGTTTATTTGTAATACACGAAGCGTTCTACGGTAAGGGAGCCCACCAAATGAAGCTGGTGGGAAATGAACCTCCGTTAAGAGCGGGCGGCTCTTACATTTTTTCTGCGGTATGTACAGTTGGCGTCCGAAGTTTGGTGACCACTAGGTCTCACAAAAGTCTCAGTATTAACGGGCATATCTAGTCGAGCTGCACTGTACCTGCTATACGAATTAGTCAAACCTAATTTATGGCTGCCAGCTGAATCAGCTGGAATATTCCTTTTTTCTTCTCGCGTTTTTCTTGTGTCTCGTGGTCGTTGATCTTTTTACGCTAACACTTTAGCGTACGAAAAGTGAAACAGAGAGATGGCGCACTTAAAACGACCATTGTCACGCTGTTACCGCCGCTAAAAATCGCACGCACTCACGGACATGCTAGCGCTTCGAATCACGTGCTTTCGAATTCTGATGCTTTGAACAAAGTCTATCGCTTTAAATCCCGTAAGGCTAGGCGAGCTCTAACATTAATGGGAACGAAAATATCTAAAAACCATCGCTAAACACACGCATGACTCCGACATTAACAGGCAGGAAACAAAAGAGGAGGCGTAAGTGGTTATTCACATGGTCGAACACTACCACGTGAGCCGCTGGAACAACATTGGTCATGGCGTAAGCACACAGTCGAACGCGAGTGGAAAGTAAAATTGCTCAGTAATACCACATCCTGTCGCATTACGTGCGCTACCGTACACATGCGTTCTCATCCGCAAAAGAGCGAGAAAGTAATACACCGGGGAATCAGGAATATTGATGGCTCTGTCACACAATCAAAACTTCTTCGAGATCCAAAACAGCCGGTTCGCCGTATATACAACCAGAGCTTAAGTTACAACAGCCGTTTTTTTTTTTTTTTGTCCACCAACAGACTCCAAGTGAGTAGTGGGCTTGGTGTAATTCTGCTTACAAGCGGAAGCAGGTCGGGCGTAATGATCAACCGACCGGGTATTGCAGTACACGCATCCACGCAAAGTTAAAACCAAATGGAAGGAAAGGGCAAACACACACTCGTTCGTACGATCCCTAAACCCGGCACATTTCACCTCATGTGAAAAGAAAACAGCGAAGAAGTTACGGCATCATTTTTTTTTCTTGCAACCAGGCATACTACCACACTTTCGCGCCACACACATACACCCGCAGAAACTTTATAAACAGTTCGACAACGCTTTCTATTTTAATACATCAGTTAACACTAAACATAAATAACGCGAAACCCAAGCACTTTTCGGAGGTAAAGGACGAAAAACACCACGGAGGCAAGGTGAGATAGCTATGCGATGTAAGTATATAAATGAGATAGTCGAATACAACAAAGGTTATGTGTCAGAGTGCGTGTAGGTGTTCATTTATCGACACGGTGAATGGATTACACGAAGAGAGGAGGACATTCTGATTTCTGCAATTGTTGATGCGATGGCTGCAAAACGTACCGCAGAACAGGCACAATTTGTTGCAATTTTCGTACACTGCATCGGCCTGGGTGAGTTACAGGCATCAAAACTAAGCGAAAGAACGCAACTTTCCCGCCCGAATGACTTCGTTCTTTGTTAGACGCAAGAAAATGAATCCAAACAATAATTAGGCCAATGAGAGCATAGGGTACATTAACTGTCTTTCAGTGTAGCATTGTAATTATTAAGTGAATTCAAATAAACTAAAGTGGACGAAAAATCACCAATTCCGCCGGTGGGATGCGAACTCACCACCTTCAATTCCTTCCTGAAAACTTATGAGTTAAGAGTATGTGTAACCGAACTTTCTGTCTGTTTCTTTCAAATTGAGGGACTGCATCCCAAATCATATTGACTCCTGTGATACAGTTAAAAAAGAAGCAGTCACCTGCAGGAAAACTTTACAAGATAAACATGATACAATGAAAAAAAAACCTGTGACACAAAAAGTGAAGGGTGACAGCAGGTCAACACCAGAGAAAATAAAAGTTTATGACTGGACACAAGGTGGGAAAAACACACTGGGTGACACGGCAGCATTGTATGTACACGCAGGGATCTTCGCCGCCGCACCGCGGCGCTGCTGGCTTCATGATTATCATCATCATCACCAGATGAAGGATGACACGGCGAGCGCGAGCGTTGACGCAGCAGCGTTCGTTCGTCGACGCACGTTCGCGAAAACACGCGCAGTCAGCGGTAAGCTATAACATGTGCGCCCGAGTATGCACCTAGCGCTGTCACCGCGCACATTTTCGTGTGTCTTGTCAATGGTGGCGCCATCTCGTTGTTGGACGAGGGAGGTTCACGGGACTCGACACCGGGGCTCGTCGTCGGGTTCAGGGCGAGGAATGCAGGTCACGGAGAGATGCGAGGAGGAGAAAAAGATGACGTGCGCGAGGTGGTGATGACGTCCTCCGTCTAGCCGACGGATGTCGTGGACTCGGCTGCGGAATGAGAGAAAACAGCAGCAGAGTGATGTGTGGGCGCCACATCTTTGTCTTGCGAACAAAGGCATCGAGAGTTGTAATCTAGTGCATGCGTGCTACTAGTCGAACCTAGATAGGTGAAATCTGAAAGGGATCGCGAGAAATTTCTATACGTGGGTAATTTTATATGTCAAATATTTTATTTTTTATATCGAAATTGTTTCGAGGGGATGTTACAACTGCTTGATAAAAGAAAAAAAAGTTGCGATGAGTGTTGCGATACATGTGGGTGCGGCTATATATCTAGTTTCTTCACTGTTTGTGCCACACACACGAATACACACACACACACCCACACGCACACACACAAGGCATAGCGATAAATAAAAAGCACGTATGAAAAGCATGTATGAATGACACAGGTGACATGGTACGGGATTTAGAAAAAAAAGAAAGAAAGAGGGAAAGAGAAAGAAAGAAAAAGGGAGAAAGAAATTGAGAAAAAAAGAAAGAAAGGGAAAGGGAATAAATAAATAAATGAAGGAAAGAAAGAAAGAAAGAAAAAAAGATCATTGAGGGTGCCTCTGTCCAGAGTTGCGTATCGAAATATTCGGTCAGTTAGGTTTATCGTCTTTAGAACGTGGAGCGTATGGAACACGGTATAGCGTGTTGCAGAAACCATCAAGCTAGCTGTAGGGGCGTTTGTGCACCTAACATACGGCCACACCAGAACAGTTTCAGTATCTGGATGTGAACGGCCGTCGCGATTCAACCAACGCGTTGCAATGACGACAATGCTTCGTATCGAATTCTTCCGTTCATAAATAGTACCAGTCGCAAATCGAGAATTCTCGAGCGTCTCCAGATTTCCCAGTTATAAACTCTGCAGCTTCCCAAAAACAGAACCTGCTGCTGGGCTAGGTAGTTCACACTTGCCAAAAGAAGATTCTGCAGAAACTGCACAAAGACGCAGAACACACGGATGAGAGATCGTCAGTGCCTTCTATGTCGTTGTGTGGTTTGTGCAATACCATATTTTCTCAAAACAAGTTAAGGAAACTGTGGTAAAGTTTGTATATGTAACAAGTCAATATTTTGGTAGCTGAAAGGTAACTTGTTTCTCCCTAAAAATTACATTATGAGCGACTGTGTATTCAAGAAAACGCGCAGCGAGCAGTGATCAAGATGAAGAAAAAAGACGTCAAAATATCACGAATACGCGCAAAAATACCGTACTCCCCATCATTTGCAGAATAAAGGCACTCCATAAGCAGGCGGTTCGTAATGAGTTTATAAATACAACGACGTGCGCTTTCGCTTACAAGGGAACGCGAGTAAAACTTGAAAAATGCTTTCCCACTAGCCGCTGACCACACGAGGCACTCTTTTACGATGTCGAAGCTATAAAGAACGGGAGGAGTGGGGGGAAAAAAACGAGCGCAAAACACCGGTGGTTCGCCGCAAAACGGGCCGCGCTTTTTAAATCCATTTTCGAGGCGGCAACGCCGAGCAGCAGGTTTCCCAGAAAGCGGGATACTCCTGGTGAACCCGACCAATACATTTCTCGTAATTAGCCGTCAGTAACAAGGCGTCGCCCTTAATTCAAACGGCCAGTGCCATTAAACTAACAGGAAGGCGCAGCATGCTGCGCCTTCGTCGTCGGTATAGCGCCAGTCGAGTTGAAGTGCGGCTCGCGCCAAACGCGCGCGTTATATGGCGCGAAAAGCGCGGGGGATCGCTTTCCAATCTGTGTGTCGTTACGAACATGCCCCGCGCGCGTTTTCCGGCGCCGATCTCCGCGAGTTTTGGCGCGAAAAAGTTGTTTCCCCGCGGCATTCGCCAACACGTTTCGCGCGCTTGTCGTCCCATTAGAAAAGGATGCCGCGGGGGTTTCGTGCGAACGGGGAGAGGGGTGAACAGCGCGGTGATTCACGCTCGATTCGAGAAAATCCGCGAACCGTCGAGATCTGCAGGTATACCGCGAGCTGCCTGCATTGAGACCGTTTGCAGAGACGTGCGTCGTAAATACGAAATTCATAGCGGCTACGCGTGAACGGGTGCCCAGTCGGAAAGGCAGGCAAAGTGGGCGCCAATTTTGACATTTCTCGAAACAGCGTGTGGACTGGAAATGCGCTCTATCAATTTTGATACAACGTAGCTCTCGAGTTGGCTAATTTTGAGAAATTATTCGCGGTGTTGTGAGCGGGCGGGGATTACTGAAGTTAGATAGTTGTTCTGGTCTCGGAACTTTTCGAAATATATGGTCCGAGTGTCGAGTCCAAACGGTGCGCATTATAATCAGAACCATCACTCGGGCCTATGCTGGGACTGACTGATATTACTGGCTCCATATAACAAATCAGGTCTGCCCTCGATTTGCACTTTCTCGGAGCTCCGAAAGTTGTCGGACAGGAGGAATCATATACATGCATACTTCTGAGCATATGGAGGATTGCCAGAAACGCACTGGAATGCAATGACTGGGTACCAGCTGTTCCTACGACACGCAAATTTGGTGACACCTTTCACTGATACAAAACAATGCATGCACAGCGCATGTCATCTTCCAATAAAGTTCTCGCTCTCTTTCACCCGTATTTCCGCTTTATTTTTCCACCCGAGTGTAGCGTATAACAAACCAGAAAACTATGCACTTGCTACAAAATATTATCCCCGACTTTCCCTTCACTACATTTCTATTCACAAGACGAGGCTATATCGAGCCCGGTGGTTATGAAAGACCTCCATGATTTTTGAAAACGCTACCTCGTGACCATATTCTTCAACAGACAATTAGCAGTTACTTACAATGCCCTGCGTTATCATTACACTGTAAGATAGATTTAGGTGTACGTTAAACAATGCCTGACGGTCAAAATTTCCGAAGTTCTCCACGAAGGCGTCTCTCATTATGATATTGTGGTTTTGGAACTTCGAACCCCATTGATTATTTTTACACTGTAGCTTTAGCAAGATACCACTCAATAAACCGCAACTCATTGTTTTTTTCTCTTTCGTGTAACTACAGCACCAAGACAACAAACGCATATCTAGAAAGCTAAATGCTTGCCGGACAGCAAGTATATAGTCTGACAACGCCATCTGTTGTTTTTTTAACACGGTTCGAGTAGAAAGCCCCCCTTTGTACCGCGTGTTTTCTCGAGTCTCAATTAGTGACGATTAATTCGATTTAGCGGGGAGAGCTAAAACAATAAAAGAAGAGAGGTTAACGACCACTTCACGCATCACCGTGCTCGCGTAGTCCTTCCTTCGAACGCTCCCGAAACGTCAAGAGAAAGCGAACGCGTAAAGAAAAAATAAATCGAAGAAGAAAAAAAAAACGCTACGCTGTTGCGGCATGCGTACTGAATAGACGACGCCAGCCGGGCTGCAGTTCTTCATCTTGCTCAAGGGCACACGCCCCGCACAATTCTATTTTCCTCTTCCTTTCTTCTTCGTTTCCAGTTCAAGCGCCTACAACTTTCCAGGGTGCTTCTCTCCCACCCTCCCTTTTTCACTTTACCACTCAAACCTCCTCCTTAAAAACACAATTAGCGATTGTGTTACGGAAGGGAAACAAAACAATTAGCTCGAAACCGGCGGCCTATATGCGCTTACGTCCGATTTATCCACCTCGGTTTCTTTTTTTTTTCTTCCTTCCTTTTGTTTCTCTTCACGCAGCGCACCCCGTCGCCGCCACCAGCGCGCATTTCCGCAACTGCTTAACGCGCAGTTATCCGCGCTATACTGCTGTTTCAACGGCGTCATCGTTAGGAAAGACTTAATGCCCGGCACATACAGCAGCGGCGACTGCGCCCAAGGGGTGGCGAGTGTAGCGTGCCGAGAAGCTCTTTTTGCTCCCCAAAACGGTGGGTGGAGTCTTTTGTTTTAGCGAAAACGCTGCCTGCGAGCGTCGTCTGCTTGGGCAATTTACTCCAGAACGCTCGGAGGAGCAGGCGATCTTGTTTTCTCCCGCATCCTCGTAAGGCTCTTTATTTGCTGTAAATTTTTTTTTCGTTGTTTTCTGTCAGCGCGGAGCACTGCACATGTCGTGTACAAGAGCGACAGCTAAGCGCATCTGGAAGAAAAATGTGTTGGCATCGAGCGAGGGCCTCGTAGAAAACAAAAGTAAAATCGGTGTACAAATCTGAATAGCACTACGCGCGTAAGTACAATAACGGGGGCACGTCGCCAAGCGTCCATCTCTTCCACGCTCGCTTAAGTGCGCCCAATCTGGTTATCCCAGAGAGTTGCGGGTGACTTTGTTAACCGCTTTCCCCGGGAGCGATCACACTGATAGCCGAAAGGGTGAACGCAGTCAAATCACTCGGGTCGAAGCGCTTTATTAAAGCGTGACGCCAAGAGCGATCCGTGAGAGACAAGTGTTGAATCGGAAGCGTGAAATCACAAACACTCAAAATCTGCGGTGAAACTGCGAAACTCTATTAGACCGATTTATGTGCAATGACAGTTACTTCAGAGGCTCAAGTGATTCGCTATGCAGAATCTAGATAACAGCGGCAAACTGTCGAAATGCGAAGACTATCTTTCGTGAATCTTCTTTAGACCTTAGGGCATCCAGTAGTACGAAGTGTCTGTCGCGATTAGTAATCGGCTGCTGACTTGAAGGCCACGAGCATTTTCGACGGAGGCAGTAGGCCCGCGTGCTCAGATTTGGGTGCACGTTAAAGAAAGCCAGATGATCGAAATTTCCAGAGCTCTCCCCTATACGGCGTATCTCATAACCATATGATGACTTTGGGACGTTAAACACCACATATCAATCAATACGAAAGCCACGGGTTCGATCTCAGCCGTGGCTGTCACACTCAAATGAAGGCGAAATGGTAGAGAACCGTGTCTACTGTGATATAGCGCCCGTTAAAGAACGACAGGTTGTCGAAATTTCCAAAGCCGTGTATTACGGCGTGCCTTATAACCATATCGTGGTTTTGGCGCGTAAAACATTACGAGTTAATTAAGACGGCGACTCTATGTATCTTCTGACCCTTCTTTTTTTTCTAAGCCTGGGTAGAAAATCTAGTCCGGTTTTCGCATAGCTCACGACTTTAGTTATCTCTCGCTTGCTCTAGAAAAATCGAAACAAAAAAACGACCAAACTTGAGCGCATCCTTAAAGTGGTACCGCGGTACTTTCTTTACTCAGTCTGCTATTTCGAATTCCGTCAAGCAAGGAGTCTTATGCTTAACTGTGTTTAAAATTTGGCACACCTACTCCACAGGACAGGCACTCGCTCGGAAACCCGTTCGAATAGTTCGCTCCGGTTTTCATTCCGTCCAGGAGGCAAAACATAAACGAGAGAGCAACCCGCAGTGCATCATCTCATTGCCATGCAAGGATCTGAAGGGGCGAGCTGCCTACTTACTCGTTTTATTCAGTGCGTCACTATTTTTTTTCTAACTTCGAGTTTCAGTGACTCTCCGCTTACCCAAACCCGGACACAAACTTTTGCGCCGCACCGCCATTCTTTATTCGGTCCCCGGTCATAATCTCCCCTGGCGGCGCACCCTTCTGCATAGCTAGCAGGAGTACCAGACGCACGCTTCTGCGTATACAGTTTTTTTCGGCGGACCAGGTTCGTTTCGTTTCAGAAAGAGGAAACCTCTTGATCGTCGGTGCAAGCGACGGTGGTTCGGCTTCACCGCCGAGCGCGCCATCCATCAACCCATTCATCACAGAGGACAGCAGAGGTGTCGCCCTCTCTCGGCCGAGTTTATCTCGCCACCAGGACCCCTTTTTTTCTAGTCTAGCCCATGGCCTTCGAAGAGACGCTTGCCAGTGATGGTGTGCCCGAGGATGAGACCTTTTCCCGGTCTAACGCTACAACTTATCCCCCCTAAGGCTTTGGCTGTCTCTTCAAACGGGTGACGAGGGCCCCTACTTTCTCGCATTGAGTCAATAATAGCGAATCGAGATGAAAGGCTGAAACAGCGTAACTGCTCGAGACGAATAGTCTTGTAACACATCATGGAGGTTACATGACCAGGCAGGCGTGCACGTTCAAGGAAGAAGCAAAACAAATAATAAATACTACAAAAAAGCGAAGTTGCCTATCTCAAGTGTAGAAATCCGATGAATAGCTGGAGCAGGGTGTTTCAGTATATTTCTTGCTGGAGGCGGCTATAGATTTCAGCTTAAATGCCTGTAAGCGCCTCAAGATCGGTGAGGTTGCCAAACTCCGGAGCACACTGCCCCGACGACTACGTTGTGAGGAATGCATTCAGCTGTCTATTTAAGTATATTAAACCAAGTACACTGTAAAGCACGTTGAATTAAGAAAAATAGAGCTATAACTTGTATTCGAGTTGAGCAATTTTCACCGCTGGGCATGACTTCAGATAATAATAACTGACGTTTAAGGAAACGTAAAAAGCAAGGCACTACGTGACATTTTATGGGGGATATACAAGATTCGAGGAGCTACCGATGCTTCTCAGTCAGCCTAAGAGCGTAACATTGTCCGACGCTACCGAAAAACGCCCCACACAAAATCACCGAAAATCAGCTGCTATAGCAGTGACATTCGCTTTGTCTCAGCAACGTTGCAATTATACACGGACTGGACTGCAGAAGTGTGTAGTCGTGTGAACCCAGTTTCACTGACACTACAGTTATAGCAAAGAGTTTCTTGAGAAATCCGCCTAATACATAGTCTTTCAACGAATGGTGGGCTTCGATAACGGCAGAGCAATTATCGTAGAAAGTTGCATGGGTTGGAGCGTATTATGTACACTATATATGTCACACATTTTGCAACACAGTGCCCGAGTGCCAAAAACAAACCTGGTTGTAGAAGGTTCGCACACAGACACAACAATACCGAGTCTCATAGTCTCACGCCCCTTTCACTTTTATGCCGCCATCAAGTACAGGGAAGCGTTCGTGCAACACTTGTGATTGCGACGAGTGCATAGCAAACACTTTCACGTAATTCCCTTTCTTTGATGACGAGCTACAGCATGCCTGTTCCTTAAAACGGCTAAAAGAGAATGTTTACCGAAAAAAATCATTATATTGATGTACTTGTATGTGACCACAAGAGAAACTTAACATTGTTGAGCAGCAGTTAAATGCGGCAGGACATGGTTAGGTGGTGAAGATTCATCCAGAATTCTCTTCTGTGCTTCTGTACGGGCAGACATGCAGGTGTAGTCTGCTAAAACCATCTTTTTTTCTCTGTCTCTCTTTGCGACGCATTCCATTTTTACAGCACCAGAAGCCCGAGCAACGAAACTCCAATTCAAGTATGTCGTTTATACTGAAGAAAAACCACTATATGCAAGCAAATATTTTTGACACGTAATTTTGTGTTGCTGTTCCTTGTAGCACTGCTATCTGTGGTTTGCCGCGTAGTAAGTTAACGCTACCAGCTGTAGCACGCTTACATTATCAAGACTGTATTAGGGAAACCTCGTAGAAATGAATTATGCATACATAAGAGAAACGTTCACACACGTCATCAACAAGACAAGCAGCACTAGCAAATGACGCTGCGGAAGCGTCACAACTTTAAAGAGAACACGCTCCACCCCCTGAGGCTAAACGATAGCATTCATGCAGCTCTAAGCGACAGGACTGTCTGGCTCCCCCAAACAACAGTTGTGTACTCTACTGCATTCCATTAGTTTTCAATCATTTTCCTTTCTCACGTTTTTGTCAGTCGGCAGTATAACGACAGTCGTCGCTTACGCAAGGTGCACAAACAAGTCACTGTTGCGCAAAAGATGGGAACGCACAACATTTCTACAGCCAGTGTAAGAAAAAATAAAGAGAGAATAAGAGTGCAAGAGGAAAGGGGGAAGATGTGTATGTGAGCGAATTCTTCGTCACCAACCTTTCTATTCTTGACCGTTTCTCTATCTTTTTTTTTAGATATATTCGCTCCGACTTTTTCCCTTTTCTTAGTCGGGCGTACCACCCTTCTTTTACACTTAATGTGTGTGTGCGTGTCTGGCCGTGTTGACGCTTCCGACGCTAACGCCGGCGACGCCAGCCACCCCATTTCTCGGCATCTTTATTCTTTTCTTTCCGCCCACGTTCATTTCGATCGTCGGCCAAGCTCTCTCCTTTTTCTTCCTTTTTCTTCCTCCTTCACCCTTTGTTTGTGCGCAGTACACCCACACGCACGCGACCGATTTTTCCCGTTACTTCCTTTTTTTTCGCTTTTTGTCCCTGGCTGGGCGAATGATTAATGATCGCTCGAGTGATCGAACAGCGGGAAATGGGCTCCGCGCTGCACAGAGGACGCAGGATCTCTCTTCCACCAGGAACCGGCGCCCCCTCTTTCTTTCTTCCTTCCTTCTAGCACACTTTCAGGCCGAACAGCTCTATGCAGAACAGGAAGCGGTCCCCAAAAACAGCCAGCACGGCAGGAACCGCACGCGCCAAAGAAATGAGAAACGAAAGCGCGGCGACCGGCGTGCGCCAAGAAAAAGACAGGCAAGGAGTTTGCCCACGAGCAGCAACGGCACGCAGTCTACAGCGATCCAGCCAGCGGATGGGGCGCTATGGGGAGACAGGAAAATACGTGGAAGGAGTCTCATATTAAGGCAAGAAAACTTGGCTAGGGAACGCCAGCGGGAGTTGAGACTCGCAGCGTTTTTTTTACACTTTCTTTTATGCATTGGAAGCCGTTGGCACCAGAGTGGGAATACATTAGGGAAAAGTAGTGCACGAAGCATGAGTGGCGCAAGCGAGCAAGGTGAAAACTGAGGTGATGTTTCCCGAGAGCAACGGGATCAGATTTTTTTTTTTTTCAGAGCAGAAGACAGATGAAAGTGGCGAATTTTTTTCCGCCACCTTTATTTGACACTTCGTATCCTGCTCCCCTCTCGCGCCAGCGTTAAATTGCCATGTCGAGTACTGCGAAACAAACAACAAAATTCTAGTGGTTTCGTGGAAGAGAAGCGCAGCGTTAATCCATTGTAAGCGTAAGTTAAAAACGCTGAAGCTATCAAGAAGAGTACGCGCGTCTTATTGCGAGGAAATGATATGTATTTAGCCGGTTTGACGTATAAGGCCTTTATGAAATTATTTCTGTCGTTATAGGTCTCTGATAGATGCAAACCATAGCGGTTGCTGAGAATTTTCTCTGCGCATTGTAGCGAGGACAGTCACAGAAGTTGTGCTGTAATGTCCGCTCGTTACGACAGTTGTCACAAAAAGGGCCGTCAACTATTTCTATTCGAAAAAATAATGACTTCGTTAAAGCCACTCTGAGCTATAAACAAACAGCAAAACGGAGTGGCACTATTTAGGTGTATACTATAGTACGTGTCTGAAGACGTGAAGTGCTCGGACAGTGGTGGTGTTGGTTGCACAGTTTAATTGCTGTACTCCAAGTGCAGAAAGTGGTTTATTGTGCGACTACTGGAAGTTGGCTAGCAGGATTGGTCTTCGATAGAGGCATTGTCTCGTCTATGTCACCTTAAAGAGATGATCCAGCCGCAGTGTCGGAGTGTGCATCGCCTATCACGCCACAGTGACTTGGCAGCCACTGAAATGTCCCGTAATGTCCTTTCTCGAATTAAGTATAAAGGAGGCACTTAACCTCAAAGACCAACGGCTCACATGGTCTATGCCACAGTGCTGACAGCAAATATTGTAGAGCTTTCTTCCAATCACTGAAAACTGACAATCCCTAAGGTTGTTCGCGGTTGACTACCCGAGGTGCAACGCGAAGAGCAGTGAGTTCTGCTGCCGTCGATGTCGTTGGGTAATCTGTCTTGAAACTGACGGTAATCACCCTCACCGAGACAACTGTAGGATAAGCAGATATACACAGGGTGACTGAACGGCACCTTGCTTACTACTTCACCAACTGCACATCTTCCCTGGGGCGAAGCGAGTACCAACTTGGATGTTCCCCTTCACAAAGTTGGCGATATTTAGTGTGAACCCGAAATTAAGTGTTACGATCGACAATACGAGCTTCGAGTGGCGGAGACAGACATAGCGCGAATCAACACCTCAAAACTTCGGCCCTCCACTACCCACCGCTCTCTATCGTTTTAAGCTGCAGAAGTGAAGCGGCTGACGTCCAAAACGCCTCTTGCTACCGGAAAGCGTGCTTCTCCTTGTACTGCAATGCAAAAGGCAAAGCCATCTTTAACATCTTTCAGGTGTTGCAGAAGTGTTGGCTAACGCTTCACTTGTATGGCCGAAAATGAGCTGAAGGTACATGCGTAACAGCATCGATTGCGTAAAAACATTTTATAAGAACCTCTTGTTGACCAAACTGTAGTTTTCATTATAAAACTAGGAAATCGTGCCCCACCAGAGCAAATCAATATGTTATAGGAATTTTATTGCGATGGCAAATATATGGACACTCTCTGCTGGATTTTGCCGCCGGCGTGGGCCTCGACGTCGATGTTATGCACCGTATATGTATACGTATGTATATATTAAAACGCAAGAAAGAAAAAAAAATAAGAAAAAAATCTGTGGCGCGCGGAATCAAGCGCGGGACCTCCACGTCGTGCATGCGAGGCGTTAACCACTAAGCCACCGAGGGGAACCTTCTTAAACATTCAAATGGCAAGCCATTTATATCTACCACTTACCGCGGTTGGGGGGCATTTCGGGGGGGGGGGGGGGGTATTGTGTTTTCAGCATTATCAGCAAGATGGCGCAATGAGCGCGCGGCGGCTCTCATCTCTCGCAGGTACTTAGGCCCGCGGAAAGGGGAGTGGATGATCTCTCGCGCTGTCCGTCCGTCCGTCCGTCCGTCCTTCCGTATGTATGTATGTATGTATGTATGTATGTATGTATGTATGTATGTATGTATGTATGTATGTATGTATGTATGTATGTATGTATGTATGTATGTATGTATGTATGTATGTATGTATGTATGTATGTATGTATGTATGTATGTATGTATGTATGTATGTATGTATGTATGTATCTGTGTGTGTGTATCTGTGTGTGTGCGTGTGCGAGTGTGTGTGTGTATGCATGCATGCAAGTCCATTTGTCCGTTTGTTCATCTAGTGAACACTCTAAGTACCGCCATCTGGCATCTTCTCATCATGTATTCATCATATACAAGTACCGTCATCCAACGGACATTCTGAGGACTAAACGAGAGGTGGCTACTACGACGATGACACGGGACATTCTACCCACGACGTAAGGAGCTTCGCCCCTAAAGGAAAGAGAAACTACATCACTTAGCTGTAAACTGTATATTACGGTATCAGTGCTAAGCATAGCCATGTCATAAAAAACTTAAAAGTTGAACAAGAATGTCGTTGATAATGAGCAACAGTCGTTTGATGATGATGATAATTATGAATTACCATTTCCATGACGTCGAGTTAGCGAAGGGCTCCAAGAACTCATTACAATTACATTAAATGGTCATCTAAAGAGCTTACGTACGTGAACTGTGTGAACATTATTTTCCTGTATATAAAGATGGCGGGGTAACTTAAATTTCCACGCGATACCCTTGGTCGCATTTATCGCACCTCACGCACCCCCCGAAAGCGGTCCTCACAATATTGACGCGCAGCATATCAACCTCTATCGTACTGTACCGCATCGCAATATTCCGCGCGATTACCAAAAGAGAAGCGTAATTTATTATTCCATTAAGGGACGGTCTCGTTCCATGACTGTTTTTCGTAGTTCGGCTTGTGAAAACAGAGCCCTCCCATCTTGGAGTGCCTTTCCGGTGTAGGGAAGAGGAGACGCACCACACCCTTTCCGCAAGTGCACCAGCGGCGGCGCTGAATGTTTGCCTCGCGCAGCAGCAGCGCGTCCGCGAACGGACGAGCAAGGGCGAAAGGGAGGTTCTTGGGTTTCCGAAGTTAATGGATTCCAATCTGGAGAGCGTATTTCAGAGGCCGCGGCGCGGCCAATGGAATATGGACAGCCAGAGGAAATGAGCGCGGCGCCGTAGCGGTGAAAGAAGTAATAATAAAGAAATGCGAGAGACGAAGCGGGGCAAGCCAGGCCATGCCCCCCGAAGAGGCAAACGAGCTAGCCGTCCCCGTATGAAGAGCGGAGGCTGGATGTTTTCGTAATTGCGTGCGAATCGCACCAGATGGCTCCAACTCCCGCCGCAGCTCAGCCGCTGTTTCGAACGTTTTTTTTTTTTTGTCTTTCCTAGCGAGCTCGGCTTGGCTGAGCGCGTTTGTGTAGCTGCTCTTGTAACGCGCTCCTGTGCCCCCCCCCCCCCCCCCCCGAGCGTTAGACTCGTAAAAGCGTCGATCTGGTACCATAAGACGGGAGCAGAAGCAGTAAAAGCCAAGGGTGCAGCGACGGTTGCTGTAGTTTTTAACGAGTAACGCGCTCGAAGCACTGAAGGACACGCAACGTACGGCTTGCCATGAGTTAGGATGTTTAAAATTAAGGATAAGCCAGGTGAAGGCGTCTCAGTCAGGCTGACTTGACGTTTCGACAAACGACGATGCGGCATCGTTATTAAAGCCATGTGCCCCATCAGCCAACTGTTCCGGGCTTTTCTGTCTGTAACTGATACCGCTGTATCAGGCGGCACACACAAGATGGTATAAATACAACATATCAGATTGTACGCCTATCCACTCCGCATCCTGCTCATTCGCCAAGAGCGAACGTAATAGGTCTGCTTTAACACCTGTTGCTGAATGTAAACAGTTTTGAAGATTCAGTAACAGGCTGCGTTAAAGACTCGCTTCCAACGGACACTAATATGCTCGTTGGATTTGCATATTATTCAAACGTAGGGTTAATTATTATGCAAATTCAACAAGTATTTCAATCCTTCGCGTAACGCTTTATCGAAACTACAGAACTGTTGACCTTCTCCAACAGGTGTTAAAGCTGAGCTATCAGGTTCAATGAGCAGGACGCGAAGTGGATATGAAGTCAATTCGATGTAGTAAGGCCGTCTTGCGTGGCCTTTGCAGCACCTAATACAGCTGCAGCTAGCAACACTAAGCAGCAGCAGCAATGGACAGCAAAGCCCGGGAGAGTCCAACTTGGGACAGTCCTGCTGTTCGATGACAGCGCCAATATTGAGGCTGTGGCCGCTGCCGGAGTAAGTGGGCTCCGCAGAGGCAAGTCTACCATCACTCACCCCTTGCCCCACTTCCTTTCACCCAGTAGTGACAAAAAAGTAAGTTTTAATGAAGCTTTTTTTTTCTCTGTCTCTTAATGCGCATGTTTTCTTCAGTAATTTTGTTACCCCATCGTAGAATGGCCTTCCTAAAAGGCGGCTCTTTAATCCCCAATATATTTGTTTTGTACAAGTCACAGTTTTCTAAAACATCATGTGACAGGCCCTCTAAAGACACTGTCACATGGTGTTGCTTGAAGCGGCTGTAGCAATCTGCAACAAAAATGCTGTGCTTATCGTACCCACTCCCAAAAGCACCATTTGGCGACATGCACTCTTAAAAATATAAATAAAACTAAGGTTTCGAGCATGACAGGACACATTGGTCAAAGGTTAACGCACCAAGAAAACGATACTGAGGGTGTCAAAAGTCGTAGCGATAAGAATATTCGTTAAAAAATTTACTGGCTGAAAAAAGAAAAAAGGAAATAATGAGCAGAAAGAAAGAAACAAAGTGTGAGAGAGAGAGAGATGAACACGAGGCGAATGACGTTCAGGGAAGCGACGCCACACGACGGGTGGAACATTCCATGTCAATTCTCTCTCACGGGAAATTGTTAAAACTTGCGTGCGACAAAATGTGCTGACAAAGACGTGCCCTTCAAACACAAGTTTCCCGAAGCAGCAAAAGAGAACGGTCGTTCGGTGTCAAACAAAAGCGTATAGCGCACCATAATGCCTCCTTCGCATAACGTATCGGCATGCTATAGCGTTCTACGTTCGAGATGGCAGGTTCGCAGATGTGGGCTCGTCTCAAAACAGCCATGGCTATAGCTGCCCATATATCCGGGGCGCGCTAATAACACGGCCTATAACGCCAGGTAAAAACGCACCTCGTCATCGTTCATGCCAGGAGTGCCTCGGGCGTAACGAGAGGAGAAGACCAACTCGGAGTTTCTTTCTTTCGTCGTCGAACCTCTTTGTTTTACCGTAGCTTCCCGCGAGACGCACGCGGTGGCGAGAGTTTTTGGCGACGTGAACAGCGGCGATAAGCGCGGCCAATTATTCCAGAGATTGGTCCGGGTGATACGTCCTCCCCGCCGCTGCGTCGCGCCTATATAGCATTTGCATATCGGCACGTCTTCGAATCCATCACGAGCGCATGCAACGGCGCATCCGCGCCATTTGGGGCGTCGCGCTCTCAAGAGACAAAAACGCGAGCGTGTGCGCAGCAAGAGAACATATACCGCGCGTGCTTGCGTGACCGGGCTTTCGCACAGGACCTGGGCAAACAAGAGTGTGCGTGAATGTGTGTATACTAGATCGGGGGGTGATGGGGGAAGTTGAGCGCGACAAACGGCCGGTGACTGCTCGATAAACAAGGCCGGCTAGCGCTGCGACGGCGCAACGGCGGGTGATGCGATGCGCGCTGCTCGCGGACTTGTTGACTCACTTGTTTTTGTTGACGGCTCTCGCCAACGCGCGCAGAAGCCGGAGCGAGCGGACGATGCCTAAACTGCGGCGATACTGGCGCAGGAGCTTAGCGCCGATGGGCTCGGAGCGCGAAAGAAGTTCATGTTTATTCATAAAGCAGTTTGCGGGACGGCATCGGGACCAAAGCCGCTTTTAGCGGCGCGCTTTACCATCCCCCCCCCCCCCCCGGTGGCACCCGATGATGCCGCATTGCGGCGCCGAGCAAGTGGGGGGCCGAAGTTTGGGGGAAGGAAAGCAGCATGAAGGTCTCGTGTATCGTTCTGTTTACAGGGTGGGAAGATGAGAGGTGGGTGTCAAGGTACTCCCGAGGAGGTGTTATAAGCAAACGCCGCTTGTGTCGTACTCAGGAAGCAAAAGTGCTGGAACCCCTGTTTTGGAAGCGAGATTCGTCGAAAACTTGTGGGCGAAATGCATAGCGTCGCATCAAGCGCTAAGTGTCGAGGCTAACTTTTGTGAAGCGCCCGCGGACAGCTGAGGTTTCGTGCATTTCGTATAGCCATGGAGAGGCGTGTGACAAACAGCTACACCTCAACGTAAACACTGCTTCGATGAGTTAGCTGTTACCATGTCCGTTTTTTTTTTTGTGTAATAAATCAATTTGCAATGCCCCAATTGCGAGTCCGATGTAAGGCGTAGAATTTTTTTACTTATAGTCTTTTGCGAAAAACGTCATATCTGCCCCACTGTTTTATGAAATGAATGACACCACCTAGTCTTATTTCAGAGTGTCTCACCATGTCGACTGGGCACAAAAATATTACGGCGGGCTGAACAGAGTAGAGAGAGTTTGCACAAACGCTCAAGCAACATCAACAAAAAAGCGTCCAATAAAGAATCCGTCACCCGCATGTTCTGGTTCATCATAAGATACGAAATAAGCGAAGACGAAATTAATCTCACAAAATTGAAAAAAAAAACAGGACAAAGCAAGTAGAACAACGGGACGGGCTCTCAAGCAGGGGAATTTGTGAACCACCATGAAGCAGCAGTAGCATCTGTGACTCTGGCCACAGGAGGGGTGCCTGGGAACAACGGGGTCGCTTGGCAAGCAAGGGTCGCGTGGGAAGACGCGCTGCTTGTACGGGGTGCTCCTGAATATACGGCACTCTCCTTTGATTAACTGTTGGCGCTGCTAATTAGATTCCCGCACCGAGCTGGGACCAGCGCTGGCGCTGCTATGAGTCCCGCCCCTTCTGACGCGCTCGTCGCGCCGAGCGTCGGCAAAGGTACAAAAGCGCAAGCCAGGTAGCTAAAGCACGCGTAAAAGCAAAGCCGAGCGTCCATAATGTCCGGACGTTGCTCGCTTTGCTCACACGGTTTTGCTCGTCGTAAAGGGCGAGCTTTTAGGCCTCGCCTCGTGTGAACCTCAACGTCGTTCCCTTGCGCTATTGGATGACCCGTTATAAGTGGCCGCACAACTTTGCGAAGTTGTGCGGCCGTCTGGGCCCATGCACCAGCGTCCCGCTTGAGAGAAGTTTAGATCACTATCCGTACACTACGCCCGCTTAATAATGTCAACACGAGGTATGTACAAGCGAAAGGAGGAATCATCCGTTGACGCCTATACGGTTGACTGCCGAGGTGCGAGTGGAAATTATTGCTTGCGTACGTTGATTGAAGCACATGAAATTGCGGAATCACAGCGCAGAAGTGTGAGCACTTCGTGGGCTGACCTAGTTGTAATATTGCTCCCCTTGTGAGGCTGTTGGAGGCTGTGACGTTGCTGAGCACTTATGTTCATTTTTTTTTCCTTCAGTACCGCAGTGCATTTTTGTCTTCTTATTTTAATTATTACTTGACCCACCCACCCCCACTCTGTGCAATATAGCAAGATGTAACAGTACTTTGCCATCTTAAAAAAGTTATTCTATTTCATTTCATTTCCTACCTTCTCGGTTTCTCTTAGTTTTCTCTCAGAAGTTGTTTTTAATAACTGAATGTTAATAGGGTATGTTTACTGGTGAGGGGCTGACATTGCACCTCATCTGTGGGCGCATTTGTTGCTTGAAGCTATAAGCCCCCATTTATCAGTATGTGTGAAGGAACAAGTAGGAAGAGATACTCGTGAGCATGAGCAGAAGGACTTCGTGCTGTGTGAAAAGTGTGCCGCACTGGCTCTCAAAAACGTAAGTTGAAAGCAGTGAAATGCGAGCGCATTAAAAAGCAGCCCATCACAATCTTCCTCTTTCTCCTCCACCTCCTCCTCCTAATCATCATCAGCAGCAGCATCCTGACTACGCCCACTGCAGGGCAAAGGCATCTTCCATGTTTCGCCAGTCAACCCTGCATGCCTGCTGCAGCCACGTTATCCCCGCAAAGTTCGTAATCCCATCTGCCCACCCAACACTCCGCCTAGTCCTCACGCGCCTGCATTTTTTTGTAATCTAGTCTGTAACTATTAGTGACCAGCGGTTATCTTGCTTTCGCACTATATGCCCTGCCCATGCCCATTTCTTCTGGCTTTGTACTAAGATGCCCTTTGTTTCGTGACCCACTCTGCTCTCTTCCCCCCGTCTTGAAGATACACCTATCATTTTCCTTTACATAGCTCACCGCATCGTCCTCAAGTTAATTCGAACCATATTCGTAAGCCTCCAGGTTCCAGCGTAGTAGGAGACAAGCATAGGGACAAGTAAGACAGCTTGATTGATTGATTGATTGATTGATTGATTGATATGTGGGGTTTAACATCCCGAAACCGCCATAATGTCACGGGGTCGTGACGTGGTTGCAGGCAGGAAACGAAATGGTCAGATCAAACTTTATTTGGGCGAACCTGTGTCCGCTAAACGGAAAGTTGGGTTACGGTAGCACACTTGCACTGACAGTGGCGCATGCAGCGTCGGCCGTCGATTAACTGACAAGCGGCGAAGCTCGTCGGCATATATACAGTTGCCACCGAATGTTCTAGCGTTATCTCTAGCGGTGACGTAGGTTCCAGAATAACCTGTGCAGTTCGCGGAGTGGGCGTGATCTTATCGAAATGATATACTACAGTCCTGAAGCTTCTCGAAAACTGCAGGCGAGGTTTGCGCTGAGAATTGTGTGTAGTGTATTGGGGCGATAACAAAAATTAAGAAAAGGAACGTGGCAATATGATTATAATTAATTTGATTGATTGATTGATTGATTGATTGATTGATTGATATGTGGGGTTTACCGTTCTAAAACCACCATATGATTATGAGAAGCACCATCGTGGAGACATCCGGAAATTTCAACCACCTAGGGTGTTTTAACGTGTACCCAAATCTGAGCACATGGGCATACGGCATGTTTGCCTTCATTGCAAATGCAGCCGCCACAGCCGGGATTGGATCCTGCGACCTGCGGGTCAGCAGCCGAGTATATACCTTAGCCACCAGACCCCCGCAGCGGGGCAATACAAAAACCACGCATACAAACTGGAAGCAATAGCGTCAGAGCTCACGCAGACTTTATGAAAAGCTGGGAAAACGCACAGACCTTTCTTTTCGGATTCTTGTCTGCTGTGACGCTCTGGATCCATGTCTGGCGATGGCACACGTTCTGTAAGAAAGAAGAAAAAGT
Source organism: Rhipicephalus microplus (assembly GCF_043290135.1). Classification (NCBI taxonomy): domain Eukaryota; kingdom Metazoa; phylum Arthropoda; class Arachnida; order Ixodida; family Ixodidae; genus Rhipicephalus; species Rhipicephalus microplus. The sequence goes on along the minus strand of NC_134701.1, from coordinate 270,608,141 downwards.
GGACTCTTGTACAGAAACGACGTTGAGGACTCGGAAAGCCTCTTCGATGGCCAGTTAACAGATTCTTCAACAAGATACTTAATGGCGCTCTCTTTAGACTACCTAACGGAGTTATTATTACTTGCGGGTGTATGTTCACGTGACAAACCTCATGTCCTTAACTCTTGGCCTTGAGTTGTGCCTTAACTATCTTGTCAATGTTCTATGTGTGTCCTGTGCACGAAATCGCGTCTTCATTGTGTGCGCCTGCAAATGTGCACGCCAGTGCGCACGTGCACATGTGAGCCTATTTGTGCGACACGTGAAGTCACAACCATCGGATACAACAGGCGCTTCCAGAACTGTAATCAGTCACTTTCTTCTTTTTACACCTAAATGCCCATACCACTTACATTTTAGACAAGCTTTGTTTTTAATGTAAACAATGGGTTTCTCAGAAAACTCCACAGAAGTGATGAATGCATACAACTGAAAAAATATTCAACTGCTTTTATTTTTCGAAAGTAGGAAACGAGAAAGACTTACATATGACGACTTTAAATGAAAGGAAGTACTTTTTACCGAAACATAAAACGATGCATAGATGAGGTAAGCTTTATTCCATTTTTTTCGTTTTGAAGTTTGTTTATGCCAAGAGCACGCACCACAGTGCAAGTCTACGTTTCTAAAGCGAATGCCGACTCTTGTAGTTCGAGCGACGACACAGCTGTCGACGCTTTCTTACACGCCATATCCATTTCAGCATGCAAGGCAGCAAAATCTAACAACTACGTAAAAACAATATGAAAAGCACAGCCAATGCGTCGCATTCTTCCTATTTATTATTTTTTGGAACACAAACAAAACGAAAGGTCTGAGGGGAAAATACACAAATATGGGCGAGTCGTTAGCTGCATGCGAAGAAAAAAAGCTGTCGCCCCACATGTCGCCACCGGGGGCAACCTCTGGAAGAACATTTACCCAACTTAGAAAACTAAACAGACGAGAGAAGCCCACACATAAAAAGAATTTGCAATAACCGATAAAACAGAAAGAGATAGCAAGTATACGGGTTGAGACTGGGAGCAAAGGGAACTGAACATAGAACCATTCGAACAGAAAAAAGCATTCGACACAGAAAGGAACACAAAAGTGTTCATTCACCGGCGTTCTGGGTGCAAAGGGAAGAAGAGGATATCCCTTATTTAAACGAGCTTCAATCCGTTCGGGAGGAAAACGATCGGAACCCTCCCATGCAAATGTTCCGTCATCCCACTGGGCCGGATTCAAGTGAACAAGATGTCGAAGCAGTCGTCGTCAAAGCCACCGCCTCGACATTTGCGGTGGGAGCTCAGAAAAAAAAGGAAGCAAAAGAAAATAGAGAAACAACAGAAAAATAAATGAGCAATAATAAAAAAAAAGAAACGAGAAACGAGGACTGCAAAGGGGAAACTGTGACTGAAGTTGAATTGGAAATGAGCCAGAGAGAAGACAAAAAGCGATAACGACATTTCCTTGGCTTCAGAACGCAATCCTTAACTTTGAGCCGCCGACTTCCTAACACTTATTCTGGCTTAGGTTCGAACACGTGCATTTGGGGCAAGGATGAAGGTTGATAATTGAAGTGCGCTGCTTTCTTGACCCTTCATGGATTGGAGGTGCTGCAAATGGCATCCTTTATTGATTTGGGTTGGACATCATTGTGCTCTTCTTGAGGCTTTTAAATCAGTGAATTAATATGAGGTGGGGGGGGGGTTAATGAACGGAAGGTGTCTTCATTTAGTATGCCTTTGACTAAGCGAAGTGTCAAGAAAATAAGGATGAAAGAAAGGCAAAGATGCCAACCATAGCTGATACCAGTAAGCTACTATATGCACTGGGCAAGGAAAATAAAAGTTAGAGAGAAGAGGAGTGAAGTGTCAAAATGAAACGGTTCCCGATTACTGTCACGTTAACTTCCCAATCACATTTACTTGCAATGCCTAATAAGTCTTTTATAGCAAATATTGATCTAATTTACTGCGCTATCGACTTTTTTTTTTTTCAAATCTTCGTGTGAGTAGCGCTTTTCAACGTAAACTTAGAACCCTCAAGTTTGAAGCTATCTTATTGGACGTACGCTAAGCGTATAAAATTTTTGTTTTAGTCACGCCATTGTTCCCGAAGAAAACACACAAGAAAATGTTAATGTATCTGCATACATTGTCTAGATGGATGAATGGATGGATGAACTTTATTATGTCCTTCGGAACGCGTTTCGGCACGGTGCGGGCCTCTCTGACGTGGGACAGAATGACCAAGTTTTTCTGCTGCGTGGCGGACCCGTCTGACTGCCCATAACTGTTGTTCGAGTCCGGAGCTGGCCATAGCACAATCCCATTTGGACGGCGTAACGACTTTACCACAGCGTAACGCGGGACGCCACCAGAGCATGCGCTGTAAATTAGCTACATCATTGCAGAACGAGCACGTATTAGTTGGCTGTATTTTGGGATAAATCCTGTGCTGTAGCGCGGGGTTAGGGGACGCCCTAACTTGAAGAAAGAAGCCCGAGTTTAAGAGCATGAGGTCTGCTTAGTTTTCTGTGTGGTGGTGGATATTGTCCCCGCGCCAGGTAAAAATTCTTTTTCAAAAGCCTAAACCGACTTTTCTTAGGCACGTTTTTCAAACATCAAGAGGTAAGGGTAGAATCAGCTTGGAGCGCACCTCATAGGACAACAAGCACTAGTTTCTGGTGTGTAAACTGTACAGCTCGTCACCCTTGCCAAACGTACGTTGATACTCTCTCAGCAGTTTAGTTTGCGAATCGATTCCTTAAATAATTTTTATGCCCTTGCGAAAAAACAAAAGACTCTTCACGAACAAAGGAGTCAATCCAAGAAAGCACGTGGTACGTAGTAAATGCACAGAGCACAACACGAACACTGTCGGTAACAGCATACGTCCAAATATGACGAATCAAAGGCGGCCGGGCCGTTTTCAAGACTGCCCGATAAGTAGAAAGCAAATGCTTAGCGACCCGCGCACATCGCAAATTACCGCTCTCTTCCGACTGAAAGGGTGGGAGACTGAGTCGCATAAACACGCAACGCGTTTTCTCGGGGTTGCGAGACTAAACGGAGCTTGCAACGAGGTTGCAAGAAGCGAGGAGGAGTAAGGGAGGGGGGCGAGGCAAAAGCAAAAATGATTCTCCCTCACTTGCCGGGGCTTCCTCTGAAACAAAGTCGCGGAAACGGCAATGACGCAGATGCGCGAGGAAAGTGAAAGAAAACGTGCGTAGAGAACGCCGAGAAGGAAACGGAGGCGTATTTTAATATCCCCTTAAGCATCTTGCTAATGGATCTTCGGAAACGAACAGCTGTTACGCCCGACCCTTTCTTTCTATTCTCTCGCACCCTTCTACGACTGGCGAAATGCACTACCGGATCCCCCCCACTTTTTATACCTTCCTTTCCACCCTCGTTGACTGCAGGCATCAGCGAGTGCAGTCACCGAGAAAGAGAAATCGACGGCAACACGCCAGCGTATACGAGTGGTTTGCGCGCCTTCCATCTCAACCTTGCATGCGCTGCCTGGAAATTCTCTGTTATAAAGGCTCCCGTCAAGTGCTGGCTATGCCACCTAAAGGAAAGAGCGAAACACTTGAGACGCAGGTTTGGTCGAAACCCGACGCGAGCGTTTTACGAACACCGACTCGACTCCAGGTCGCGGGATCGAATCCTGGGCACGGCGACCACATTTTCGATGGATGCGAAAATGCCTGAGGCCCGTATACTTATACTTAGGTGCACGTTAATCGAAAAACCGCAGGTGGTCGAAATTCGCGGAGCTCTCCACTTCGTCGACTCTCACATTTACATCATTATTTCTATATCCTTTGCTACTGCTGCCCCAGTGTTGTGAGGCCTTGTAAGAAGGTTTATGTCCTTGATTTTCATTACCTCGCGGGCAAAGCATGTATTTGTGTATGCGCAAAATAAAAAAAAATCTAAAAAAATACCGTGATATTGGGACGCTAAGCCGCATGAACTATTATTATTACCAGCTCGACTCCAATTGAAATCAGATAACAAATAACCCTTTGACCCTTCATAGGACGTGTAATAAAGAGAAACCCCTGGCCCAATAACCATACCACAAGACTGCAGTCTGTCGCTGGCGGCCCTTTCCTTAAACTGGCATATCACGCTACGCCGAAACACCGAGTAGCTGGCAACTGTCATTGCACTGAAAGATCAAGGGGCGCTGTGTGCCCTACGGCATTAATTAAATACAAAAATATAACTGAGTTAGCTGAATTAACTACAGGAGTAGCCGCTGCAAAGGACCATGCCTGCAGCAAGCTAGGTCACGTGTAGTAGCCAAAGTCAAGATTAAAGGTTGCTAGCACACTTCAATGCATGATTTTAAACAAATTTCGCCAGCAGGATTGTGCACCGGTGAACTCGGAAAACTTGACGGGCAATTTTTATGTTTTTTTTAATAGGAGATTGCCATTGTTCACTTGAGAGGCCAGCGAAGGGTGTAGTTACACGGCATACGTTGGTTATCCTGGGAAACGCTTCTGCTTACACGGTCACTACACACGGTGCCCTATACGGTCTACACCAGATGCCACTGATTGTGACCTCACTGTTGGCAATTTCCGCCCCGTTTCAAATGTACCGATTCCGTAAGCTACAAGCGAGCGCGTTTAGCTACTTTCTAAAATGAGGATCCCTATAGCCTTGAAGTAGCTTTTATACATTGCGTGTACACGCGCAAGAAAAAAAAATCTGCTTTTGAATTTAGGCTGGTAACTCGGTTTTTATTAGCCTCGGACTGATAAGAAGTGCACGCACACGTCCATAAAGATTGCTTAATACAGAATACGCAGCTTGCCGATATCGTCCGGAATATTCAGTCGGTATAAAACAATTGTCAATGCATGACACCCGCTGTTAACAAACCAAGAATTTTGAGGCTAACTACTAACGTTGGTTGTGCACATACTGATCGCACCTTGATGTTACATTATAGTTGAATACTATCGTTCTTTTTTTTTTGTAATAATTCATAGCGAAATAGAAAATAGCTCCTTTTCCCTCCGCATCCTTTTCCTTGTTTGAATGCCATTTGTGTGAGACTGCTGATGCTGACATCCACTTAAGTATAAGCGTGGTCGGTTCGCCATTACATACCAAGGGCTATGCGCGTAGATCATTACTTTCTTAAAAGGCTCGTAATACAAATTATCTAACGGCAACTGAAAGTTAAAGTATTTATGATATTACAGCATAAAAAGTCGGCTCCCTGCTTTAGAATTTGCGGTGAGCTTATAGTAGTTGTTAGGATATTACATTCCGAAAGAACGATACCATTATGAGACGTACCGTAGTGGAGGGGTCCGGAAATTTCGACCACCTGGGGTGACTTAACGCGCACCCGAATTAAAGCACATGGTCTTCTAGCAATTTCATTCCAACGAATGCGACTGCCATGGCAGGGATTCGATCCCATGACCTTCGGGTCACCAATCGAGTACTATAACCACGAAACTACCATGGCGGTTAGCTCAGTTGTCAGTAAGTAAGAAGAGAATAGTGAGCTCACCAGGTGGCGTTAGTTGTTGCGTTGCCTGCGCATGCGTCGGCTGTGGCTGCGGCAGTGATTGCGCGGGCGGTGACCGGTGGTCGGCGGTGGCGCTGTTCCGTAGAACCTCTTCGTACTGAGAGCGCTTCTTCTGTTCCAGCTCAAGCTGATCCTGGATGCGTCTTCGACACCGGCGTTCCTTCTTCAGACGCTTCTGGTACAACACTGGAAAAACAAAGAGTGAAGAGTGGGTACTGTTGAGTAACGATGTAAGCATGGTAAGAGGTGACATTAATTCGCGAGCGCCCCCACGCGCACAACATTTTCTATAAACTTATGCACGTTGGAATATGAAAGATGAATGGGATGCTGCTGAGCTCATTATTTTACGCCTTTTGAATATTTCCGCTTGTATCAATGGATCGAACAGTCACAGCAGCAGGTTTCAACACAACTGCTCGTGTTGCCATCCCTTTCTTTCCCTCGTGTTAGCCGTTTTCTTTAGCGCTTCTTCGGTATTGCGTCATTAATAGGATCGTGAGCTCGGAAAAATCATCCACAGCGTCTGTTAGAAGTCGGCGTCCTGTGCACAGGCGGATGGGGACTGCGCGTGAACGACGGCGCGAGAGGATAAAAGTGGTGGTGGTAACATGATGCTCATTGGTAAATTAATAAATAGGTATTAATAAAAAGTATTTAAAGCTAGAATTGAGCATGGTAGCTCTAGTGCCAAGGCTCGATGATCTTAACACGATGCAAAAACGCATGCCTAGCAAGGAGGAATGAATTATATTGATTAAAGAAACACACACACACACACACACACATGCGCGCTTGATCGATCGATCAATAAATCAATCTATCAACCAATCAATCATTAATTCTACCATGACTGGCATCACGACTTGCCGGTTCAACAGAAACAGGAATATAGATTGTACTACCCACTAAAAGACCTCTGCAGTTAACTGTGCCTGCTGCACACTCCATCGGTAGGCTGCTCTGCAAAGTGACGACGACGAAATTCACACGTAATAAACGTGTTTCTCGTGATAAAATTACATTACTCCTTTCGCACACCCAACAAAACCAGCGTGAAATACCAATAACGTTTTAAGCACTTCAATTTATGTTCCCCTGTGACTGCAACTGAATCGTTTCCTCGCTCAAAAACAAAAACAAAAAAAAAACGAGCGAGTGTAAGGGGTATGCTTTTTCGCACACTTTAGGGGCGTAAAGGCGAAGAGCTCTTCATAACGGTCAAGGAGAAAATCCAAGACTGCGGTGGCACTTGGCTTTTTCTTTCCCAACCTCGGCGCCTTCGTTAAAAGGAGGGCAGCGCCCGTCGCCGCTGCAGCCGAGGCAAACGATCATTACGGCGAACGGTCACGTACACGGAGCGCGCCATGCGGCCCGTCATTCGCGGCTTCGGTCGTGAACCCCGTGTATAACGAACTCCGCCTGCCTGCCTGCCCAGCACACACGCTCTAGTGTATAGCGAAGCCTTGGTCGGCAAGAGTCCCGCACGTGGCCGATCCTTGGGAGTGGAAAACACCTCGTTATGCGCGGTTTCTCGACCATTCAGGTGACGACGTCCTTATTGCGAGGTATTAGCGAGGACATCAGACAGAAGCTCAACACCGCTTGAGCCTTTCTTCCTCTTTGTTCTTTTTTTGTTAAGTACATTCATCGTGCGAGATACGCTGAATAGGATGAGACAGAGAATGTGTTATACATTATTTTAGTTTCAGCCCCCCTCTTTACCTCCTTTTCGTTTTAATTGCGGGTGACTGTCACCCGTTTATCCGCGCATTCGTCCGAACAAGTTAACATTGTGGAAAATTCAGATTCAGACTAGCGTGTTGGAAGAGTTCGGGAGTTATTGTTTCAACGACGACTTGTACAGTGCCCCCTTCCGAAGATGCGCTCGGCGCATCTTCGCGGCTTCGGTCGTGAACCCCGTGTATAACGAACTCCGCCTGTCCGCCTGCCTACCTGCCTAGCACATACGCTCTAGTGTATAGCGAAGCCTTGGTCGGCAAGAGTCCCGCACGTGGCGAATCCCTGGGAGTGGAAAACACCTCGTTATGCGCGGCTTCTCGACCATTCAGGTGACGACGTCCTTATTGCGAAATATTATCGAGGAGATCAGACAGAAGCTCAACACCACTTGAGTCTCTCTCTCTCTCTCTCTCTCTCTCTCTCTTTGTTCTTTTTTTTTGTTAAGTACACTCATCGTGCGAGGTATGCTGAATAGGATGAGCCAGAAAATGTGTTTTACATTATTTTAGTTTCAACCCTCCTCTTTACCTCCTTTTCGTTTTAATTGCGGGTGACTGTCACCCGTTTATCCGCGCATTCGTCCGAACAAGTCAACATTGCGGAGAATTCAGATTCAGACTAGCGTGTTGGAAGAGTTCGGGAGTTATTGTTTCAACGACGACTTGTACAGTGCCCCCTCCCGAAGATGCGCTCGGCGCATGCGCAATGAGAACGATGCCAATAAACACCGTCTATGCCGTGAGATTTATGTGTGATTCAACGTCCCAAAACCAACATATAATTATGAGAGACACATTTATGCCGTGAGAAACCAAATGTAAACGTAGATATATGAATTACAGTGCCTAGGTAACTTGCTTTGTCTTTGGCGCTATATTAGCACGAGGTTGTGGGTTCTTATGAAAGCACCGTGACCGCATGGTCTAGTAGGGCTAAAATGCAGTAGGGCGACCTCAAGAAATATCGAGGATGCTACCCACAACCCGTCTCTTCCATTCTTTTCTTTCGTCTATGTGGACAGCGTCGTTCAGTTCGGACCAACTAGCCAAAGAACACGTTCTATAGTAAACAGGGAGCCCTCACGTTCTGCGCAAAGCGCTCACGTTAAAGACAATGGCGCTCATAGTGAGCGATTGGGCAGTTTCCAGACGTGAAAAAACTATTTTTGTAGGTCATTTTTGTTAGCTTGCTAATATACGGGATTGTGCGTATCACAAATATTGCGTACCATAGGAAGAATGCCTGCTGTGCGAATGCCTCAGTTGAGTTGCAGCCTGTGTGAAATATTTTGCTCGCATATGAGCAGATTTTAAGGAATGAGGAGAGAGGAGCATTGGCTGAATTCGTTTTACCTGTTATCAGTTTTTTTATATCTGCTGTAAGATTAACTGTTACATGCGGGAGTTACAACACACATTGCAAAACGGAAGTAGGTACAATATAGGAATTTCCTTGAAGGAGGTCCGCGTGCAGGTACTAAATGTCCTAGGCTGTTACAACGAATGGCGTTAGTGTGCAAATGATGTTCACTAAAATTTAATCCCTCGTTTAAGCAACCTTGACTTGATGTTGTATAACTAATGTGTCGTAACATGCATTACGTAGGCCCTACACTGTTTTTATTGTTATGGCAATTTGCGTAAATAAAAAGATATCCCGCGTTTGTTCGCTATAGGATCGTGCAGAGCTAAAGAAAAATTCAATGAGAAGTAGCAAACAAAATCATCGAGTGGTAAGCAGTCCCATGGATGGTGTGTCTGTTTACGAAACAACGGAACTGTCTGCAGCTGTATGGAAATGTGTTTTTCCAAAAAAAAGAGGACTTAATTTCCTTCAACAGTTCATACCGCATACAGCGCTGATAATGTTCGCTTTCAATATGTCGTTGATTGTTCGGTAATTGGTACACCGCGGTGTCCCAGTGGTCATTCCGTTTGATTGATCGAATGATTGATTTATTGATTGATTGATTCATATGTGAGATTTAACGTCTCAAAACCACCATTTGATTATGCGAGACTCCGTAGTGGAGTGCTCCTGTCACAGAACGAGCGCTAAACAAGAGCGCGCCGCCAAATACTTGCGACAACGGGCGGCAGAAACGCCGCGAGGTAAAAAGAAAAAAAAAGAAAGCAAACATCCAGGGCTCCCGGGCGCGCGCTCTCCCCGCAGAAGCACGGCTTCGCAGACGATCCTCCTCACCCCACATCGGCGGCCCAGCAAGACCGCGATTTTTCTCGAACGAAGGAGGCGGGGTCAGACCGAGTGAATCATCCTCGGGAGAGGGCAGTCGAACCGTCTCGTGCCTCTCCCCAGCCTTCGCTGCGTATCGCGCCGACGAAATGACGAGAAACATCTGTAAAGTCGCGCGCAAGGTATTTAACCGAGCAGCCGAGACGAGAAATCAGGAGGTGACGGAAGTTAACGCCAGAGCGCGTAGGAATTCCGCCGTGTAGTCGGCGAAGGTTCTGCCCGTAGTGACAGAACAGGAGGAGACGGAAGTGAGCGCCAGAGTGCGTAGAGATTCCGCCGTGTAGTCGGCGAAGTTTTTGGTCCGTAGGGACGGCTCGAGCTACAGGCAAGAGCGTGGGTTTACCGCTATCGAGCGAAGACGCGGGCAACAGCTGCGTGTGTGAAGCCGACGGATTTCCGGCGAAGAAGTTTGAAGCTTGGAGAGTGGCCATTTGAGGACGCGAGGTTTCCTGGAAGAGAAACTTCGAGAACTACGGAACGACAACAACGCTGGACTTTGAGTGAGTGATTCTCGGAAGAGTATCATTCAGACTTTTGTTCCAAGGACTTTGGACTGAATAGGTTTTCTATCTCTTTAGTCCTTAAGTGTCTTGGTTGTTCAATGCATGCGACTGCATTGTAGTGCGTATTGTTGTCTGTGTCAGTTGTTTTGAGTGTGGCTGATTGTACTGTGTAGTACGTTGTCTGATTGGTGACGTATTGTATGTAACTATTGTGGAGTGTGCATTTTTGTGTATTATCTTCGATCTGCCATTATTGAGAATATAATTTGTTTGTTTATCAACTCTCGGCTCTGTCTTGTTCTTTGGGCCACAGCCGGCGTCCGCTGGCGCACCAATAAGGACCACTTCTAAATTGTCCACGCTTTCGTGGTGCGGTTCGGGGGGCCGATACTTCGGCTCTTGGAATTAGCCCGGCGATCGCCTCCCCAATTAACGGGACCGGTGTGACAATTAATCTGGCGTCCGCGATACAGGACCTTTTGGTGCACAGTGTGTCCAAAGTAGTGAGAAAGAGCCTCGAGTTGTTGATAGTGCTATCGGAACGATTTTGTGTGTTGTTCAGTGTTCTCGTTAACGAGTGCAGGGGAGTGTTCCGGTAGACTGATTTAGGCAGATACTTTTTCCACGCGGCAAGGTTTTATTTGCGAGTTGCGAGACACAATGGATCTCGAAAAGTTAGTTACTCTTGGTGAAAAGATGGGTCTTTCTGGCGTCGAACTACGGAAGTGGGTCACCCAGAAGGAAAAAGAAGAAAAAGAGAGAGCCAAAGAAGAAAAAGCAGCCGAGCTGGAAAAAGAGAGGTTGGCGGTCGAAAGAGCCAAAGCGGAAAAAGAAGCTGAGGTGGAGAGAGAGAGGTTGGCAGCTGAGAGGGCCAAGGAAGAAAAAGCAGCTGAGTTGGAGAGAGAAAGGCTGGCCGCTGAAAGGGCGAAGGAAGAAAGAGAGCAACAATTGAAGTTGGAGTTGGAGAGAGAGAAGTTAGCAGCCGAAAGGGCGAGAGAAGAAAGAGAAGCGAGGGAGCGACAACAGAAAGAAGAAAGAGAAGCGAGGGAGCGACAGCTGAAAGAAGAAAGAGAAGCGGAGATGGCTGAAAGGGAACGGCAGCGGCAGCACGAGATGGAACTCGAGCGGCTCCGTTTGCAACAGCGAAGGGAAACTCCGGTCCAAGCTAGAGTTGAAAGCAGCGAACGGGAAGATCATGGCTTCCGCTTGAACCCAAGCAAGCTGCTTGTAGCGTTTGATGAAAGGAAGGACGACCTTGACGCGTACCTTCACCGATTTGAGACGATTGCGAAGAGCCAGAATTGGCCGGAACATCAATGGGCAACTGCTTTAAGTACCTGCTTGAGTGGTGAAGCGCTCGGTGTGTACGGTAGGCTGACGCCGACCGATGCAGCCAACTATGCAAAGGTGAAAGCTGCTTTGTTGAAGCGATTTAGATTCACTGTGGAAGGATTCCGGGACAGATTTCGGACAGGAAAGCCAGCTGACGGTGAGACGGCTACGCAATATGCCGCCCGACTTTGCCATTATTTCGACAGGTGGATTGAACTTTCAGGGACAGCACAGGAGTACGATGAACTTAGAGAGCTGCTAATTAAAGAACAATTTCTTACTAGTTGCCACCCAAGCCTGTCGCTGTATTTGAAAGAGAGGAAGGCGGAGTCATTTGAAGGAATGCTTGAATTGGCTGATCAATTCTTAGAAGCGCAAGGAGGAACTAATTTGGCCAAGGTCAAGAAGGATTGTCCCGATGATTCGAAGAAATTGGCTCCCGAAGAAAAGAAGCGTGCACCAGAGAGCATTCCACGATGTTTTCTGTGCAACCGAGCGGGTCATCGCGCGAAAAACTGTCGAACGATCTTTACGAGCCCTCCGGCAGTAAAATGTTTCAAGTGTGGTCAGACTGGGCACAAAGCAGATGCATGTCGGAACGGAGTGAGTCAAACTCACCAGGTATCCTGTGTGCAAGCAGCACCGAAATCTGATAATAATGCCGTCACTGATGGATTCGTAGAGTTGAATAATGGGGAGAAAATTCCTATTGTGGGGGCTGTAATGTCAAAACAGCCAACCGGTGTTACGAAGGGAATGCCAACGCTTCCTGGAAAGATTGCAGGCAAGAAGATTACGGTTCTAAGAGACACCGGTAGCTCCACGGTTATCGTGAGGAGAAATTTGGTACGGGAAGGAGAGTTGACAGGCAGAACGAGACCGGTTTGCCTAATTGACCGTACGGTCCGGATGCTTCCCGAAGCAGAAATTGAAGTTGAAACCCCGTACTTCAGCGGGAAGGTTACTGCTTTATGCATGACGACCCCCCTGTATGACCTTGTCATCGGAAACATCAACGGGGCGCGAGGGCCAAGTGATCCAGAATGTTTGGGAGAAGACCCGAAGATAGAGCCCTCGCCAACACAGCGGCCGCGAGATACAGTGGAGGAGCATCCCGTGACGGGTCTCACTAGAGCCCAAGGTGAAGCTGCGGCGCAAGAGACCGCGAAGGAGAAGACGATCGTGTCGAATAAGTTCACGGGCCGAGCAACCGGACTTACGTCGGCACGACCTCAACCGACCGACAGTGTAAAGGAGACGGAGTTGGCCAGCCGGGCAAAACGTAGAGGCATTATCAAGCGGGTAAATAAACAGACAGGACCCGTCGAATGTAATGACGCATTAACGGTGTCGGAAGAGACAACGATGGCTGAGACGACGCCTCAGATATCGTCGTTGGAAAAGGCTCGCCGAAAAAGAACGTGGAAGCACAAGAAGAGACCGAGCGAGCACCGCAAAAGGGGGCGCAAGCGCTGTTCGAAGTATTCAGGATAAGTGCTGAGGTCGAATCAGAATGTGTTGGGCAGTGCTGAGTGCCATATGTTGTGTTATTGTTCTTGTTATCCTGTGTCTCAAGTGTATGTCGAGCGAGTCAGTGTTCTGTGCGATGGTGTGATGTATAGTGTTGTATAATTGTTGGATAGACAGAACTTTGTACGTTTGTATTATTTAGAATGTGTGATGAAGTGTTGTAGGCATGTACCTGTGGCTATATTTCATGTGTTGTGGAATTGAACTACATTGTACGATTGTATTGAGTGATATATTGTGAATGTGAAGTGTCATGAGCGACGGATTGTGTTACAGTCTGTGAGAATGTGTGGTGACTGTTCGCGCTCGTTTGTGTGGTTTTGAATATTATGAGATAATATTCTTAAATTGGGGGGCAGTGTCACAGAACGAGCGCTAAACAAGAGCGCGCCGCCAAATACTTGCGACAACGGGCGGCAGAAACGCCGCGAGGTAAAAAGAAAAAAAAAAGAAAGCAAACATCCAGGGCTCCCGGGCGCGCGCTCTCCCCGCAGAAGCACGGCTTCGCAGACGATCCTCCTCACCCCACATCGGCGGCCCAGCAAGACCGCGATTTTTCTCGAACGAAGGAGGCGGGGTCAGACCGAGTGAATCATCCTCGGGAGAGGGCAGTCGAACCGTCTCGTGCCTCTCCCCAGCCTTCGCTGCGTATCGCGCCGACGAAATGACGAGAAACATCTGTAAAGTCGCGCGCAAGGTATTTAACCGAGCAGCCGAGACGAGAAATCAGGAGGTGACGGAAGTTAACGCCAGAGCGCGTAGGAATTCCGCCGTGTAGTCGGCGAAGGTTCTGCCCGTAGTGACAGAACAGGAGGAGACGGAAGTGAGCGCCAGAGTGCGTAGAGATTCCGCCGTGTAGTCGGCGAAGTTTTTGGTCCGTAGGGACGGCTCGAGCTACAGGCAAGAGCGTGGGTTTACCGCTATCGAGCGAAGACGCGGGCAACAGCTGCGTGTGTGAAGCCGACGGATTTCCGGCGAAGAAGTTTGAAGCTTGGAGAGTGGCCATTTGAGGACGCGAGGTTTCCTGGAAGAGAAACTTCGAGAACTACGGAACGACAACAACGCTGGACTTTGAGTGAGTGATTCTCGGAAGAGTATCATTCAGACTTTTGTTCCAAGGACTTTGGACTGAATAGGTTTTCTATCTCTTTAGTCCTTAAGTGTCTTGGTTGTTCAATGCATGCGACTGCATTGTAGTGCGTATTGTTGTCTGTGTCAGTTGTTTTGAGTGTGGCTGATTGTACTGTGTAGTACGTTGTCTGATTGGTGACGTATTGTATGTAACTATTGTGGAGTGTGCATTTTTGTGTATTATCTTCGATCTGCCATTATTGAGAATATAATTTGTTTGTTTATCAACTCTCGGCTCTGTCTTGTTCTTTGGGCCACAGCCGGCGTCCGCTGGCGCACCAATAAGGACCACTTCTAAATTGTCCACGCTTTCGTGGTGCGGTTCGGGGGGCCGATACTTCGGCTCTTGGAATTAGCCCGGCGATCGCCTCCCCAATTAACGGGACCGGTGCGACAGCTCCGGAAACTTCGACTACCTGGGGTCCTTTAACATGCACCCAAATCTGAACACACGGGCATACAGCATTTCGCCTCCATAGAAAATGGAGGCGCGGGATTGAATCCACCGGGATCCACCGGGATTCAATCCCGCGACCTGCAGGTCAGCAGCCGAGTAGCTTAGCCACTAATCTACGGCGGCGAAGTTACTGTGTTTGGGGTGTTTATTGCAGGGTGGCGGGTTCGATTCCCATATATCGACATCCGTTTACTCTATAGAGTATCAGGTCATTGAACCCACTACATTTATTTGGATTTACGTGCATTACGTCGTAACTTGCATAGGAAACCGAGCCAGGCGATCTCTACCGAGTGCCCCTTATATCGTGTTGATTGATAGGACACGAAATGCGGCTGATCCTTCTATACCGATGAATATAACTGGGATCTTCTTCGGAATGCATCGAGGTTGTTCCACTCATGAAATTCAAGTGCGACAGTACTTGAGCAATGGTATTGTCGCGTTTCCTTACAGCGTCTAAGGACTGGTAGGCAGCCGCCACAGGCATCGGTCACTTCTACCGCGCCTGACAAAGCTACGCATTTCGAATGGTACAGCACGCATCCGTCACGAAGGAAAATGACCACTTCGAGGACTTCTGGATTTCTTCACTCAAGTCATTTCAATGTTGCAAAGAGAGAGAGAGAGAGAGAATGATAGACAGGCAAAATGTATATACAAGCGCGAGAAAACTAGCGCGAATAAGACGACTCGACACGACCCGAAACGTGCTCTATCATCGCTTTCATTCCCGAGCCTTCTTTCCAGCATCCTCACCCTCTTTAACGTTCTTTGTCCTCTCCCTCCCTCCACGTCTCTTTCCCCCGTCCATTGCTACAACAACAGCGAATCCGTAACGGCGACCCCGTATAGCTATAAGAGGCAAGAGTGCGGCAGCCAAGCGCCGGACCCCAACCAACCCACGGGTATCCCCGCCAAGAAGACACTTTGAGAGAGTGCGCGTCGCTAAACAGTCTCTCGCGCGGGAACACGCAAGCCTCGGGCGGTGGGGCGCAGACTATGCAGCAGCAGGAGGACTTCGCGACCAATTCGACACTGTGTTGTTCCGAGGAGTCCCGCGGCATTAGCATATAAGCGCCCAAGGGTCGGGGAGTTCTCTCTCCATCCTGCTTTGCGACGACGAGCTGCAAGGACGCGTCTGTCTGTGTTTGCGCAAACGTTACACTATATACGAACGGTAAGCGCGTTTGTATCTACAGGGTTCGCGAAAGAAAACCGGCCGCGCTCCTTGCACGCTCACAGCAGCGGGAAGGCTCACTTGGGAAGGAAGGAAGAAGAGGGACGCGCTTCCAATGCGGCCATTGAGGCCCTCGCGACTGCTCCATCAACGTCAGCCACTTGGCCGGCGACTTGTCGAGCCCATCTGTTCGCCCGCTTTCTCGTTTTTGTCCTTTACGTTTCCGTCGGATGATGACGCTGCGCGCGATCTGGCGCTACGCCACGTCTTTCTCCTCGCCTTTGGCGCCGAGTGCGAATAGCCGGCGGTTTACGGTACACCGGTGAAGGAACGAATAACATCTTGCTTGAGAACAAAACGTGCGGCGCTAAGTAGGCAAGCGCTAAGAGATGACACCGATCGACGTATAACGCGGGCTCCAATTGGTGCGCTGTTTTTATAGTACTAGTTTACTTACGCTGCAGCTTTTACCTTAAGTAATCAACCAACTAGTTCAGAAACATCTTTTGTAAAACCTGGTTTACCCGTTGTGCAACTGGTCAAAAAGCGTCGCGAGAGGAGTGACGAGATTAGTATCTACAACGCAGAAAGAGTACTCTCCTTGCTTTAAGCTATACTATTCAACACCATTGGGCAGTTCTAAAATATATAGGTACGCAAAGATGGCGTTCCGTGTGTACCATGCGCTATTGCCGCCATTTATAACGTGGGTACCCAAGAGGATAGCGGCGCATGCTACATGCGCAATGGCAACAAATGCGGACGCAAAGATTTGCGTGTCCCATTCTAAAACTACCTATTAAGCGAGATGTATTGTGACCTTTCAAGGTCTGTGAACGACGTTAGAATTTACTGAGTTAAAAATAACGCAATTCTCCCCGCATTAGTGTTTTAAATATAGATATTATTGCTGTCTTTGTGTGTAGTAGTCGATCAGAAGTGCAACTACTAAAGTGAACCGTGAGCGTGCTGAATAAACGTTATATCTCTGAATAATTTCGCAAATAAAGGAAGTTGTATAACGCCTCGAATAGAATTTCGCCTTACGTTTGATTGAGGCCAATATCTCTGTAACGAATGCATCGGGGTTCGACAAGTTCCCTTGACAACTATAGCTGCACACCGCTGTACTTATATAGCGATTAAACGGAAAAACTTTACACCAAACGGACATACGTTTTCAGGGACAAATCGCTAATGAAAATGGGCCCCTGGCAAATTCAAAACAATGCGGCAACTCTTTCTTCAATGACGTCAGCGGGGGAAGAAAAACAATGACCAACTTAAATATGCACCCGAAACGCGAAAAGACAAACCGCCAAAGTTGTATTCAGCCGCAGCTCCGCTCACATGGTGTACCTAAAGGTATAAAATATTCTAGAATGTTCCACCGGCTTTATCGAACAGGTTCAAGCCAAACTCGAGCACACACGCCACGGCACTCGCAAATGCACACGTGCGCGCCGCAGAAACGGCGTCAAAAGGAAAAGTCGGTCCAATCTACGAGCGACACTAGCTGGGGGACACGCTTCGCGCGACAGCGAAAAAAAGAAATGTTGGAAGATGAAAGAAAGCGAGTCCATACCAGAGGGCCGAAAAGCCAGGAGCTTCCAGCAAGCGCAGTGAACAGTGCAGAGCAAACCCCGGGCGAGTGGCGAACAATGCGAAGCTCGTGCGCACAGAGGCCAGAATACCGAGATTAAAAGAGCACCCGAATCCGACTTGGAACGAGCACTGACTTTGACGGATCGCCCCATATCGCCCTCGATGACGTCATGGGCGCTCGGGAAAGCTTGATCCGTCACAAGCCCAATGACGGATCGATTTGGACCGACGCTCTTCTTTCTCTCTCTCTTTCTGAACGTCGTGGTTCTTTTTCCTTTCGGCACGGTTCTCTCTTCGCTATGGCTCGATCGTCGTGGTGCCGGTTGCCAGAGAGACACCATAAAAAAGTCTGATTTTAGCGCCTCTACTCTACAAATGGCACCGAGGTTCCCATCGAGTCTCGAGAGTGCGTACCCAGCGTGCTAACCTCCTCACCCTCATTCCATACACTTCCTATCTCTCTCCCTCTCTCTTTATCCACCATGCATCAAAGTGGTAAGTTTCAAAACCAAAACTGAGAACGTGGAAACTAGCGCAGAGCTAGATGGGACGCCGAGGCAGCGAGAGACGAGGGAAAGAACATCGGGCAAGGGAAGCCTGACTGATATGATTAACTCGTATTATGAATTTCAAAGGAACTCGGTCTGATTAGAGGGAGCCGTGTTTTATTATGGGGTTTGATGGAACACCTCGCGTTCCCAAAGCCGGGTACGTCGATCCGTCTCGCTCCCTGCCGAAAGCGTAGTCGGCGGCGGCGTATACCGCCGTGTGTGTGCGTCGAACTCTCGTTATTGTCATTGCGATGGCTCGAACCTTGGAGGAACGGTCGCGCCCGAATCTCAGAACCACCGCCCTAAGTACTTGTTTGTTTTTTTTCTCAGTTCTCGCTTGAAAGCAAACATCGAAGACTGAATGCCCGAGGCACACGATGTTGGCGGTTCCGACGGAAGTACAACGGTTGCAACACAACCGTCGAAAGATCACCTTCGAGAAAAGTTGTTTGACGTCGTTACGGTTCAATGGCCCATTCTTTCTATGCTGAAGTTAAGAATTTCGCAGCATATCTTAGACAGACAAACAAAGGCATTACAAGAAGGACACCTGGCTCTGTTACCGAGAAAAGAGAAGAATAAGAAAAAGTGAAATTTACCAAAACCAATCTCTAAATTGAGCGTTACATACTTATTAGGTTTCAAAATGCTTGCTGTATAAGGACCAAAGTTAGACTCTGCGAACCAATTTCAGCCACTTGAAACGTTCAGTTTACGAGGATCCTTCCACGTTCTTTTGGCGCATTTTATTCATGTATTCTTTCTCAGCATAATATTCATGTACTGATAGGCAGGAATGAACCTTTCTCCCATCTCACAATATCAATACACCGCTAAGTGATGATGAAAAAAACCTTGAGGTTTATAATATTTGTACGCTTTTAGTCTTGCTTGCAACATTGCTAAGGAGCTGATACAAGCCTGACGCCACTTCGTTTTGCACTAAGTCGCACAGCGTAAAGTACTCTAAAGTTCTTGCATTCTACTTTCATTGCTACGCAGATCAAGGATTCATTACCGCATCAAAGATCGAACGAACCATCTTGCGTATACTTAGTGGACGTTATTAGGCACTGCGCCGTACTGCACTACTGCGACATATTGATGCCCTTTTTACTGGCTGGTGTGATAATCACACATTGCGTGCGAGTTTCTCCTAACGTTGTGATGCATACGGGAAAAGCCGAACTACAGGAGATGGAAAATATGAAGACTCGTAACAATATATATACTCGTAACAATATATATACTCAAAATATATATACTCGTAACAGCCGAACCATAAAAAAAAACTGAGTCTTCATATTTACATCTCCTGTAGTAACAGCCGAACCATAAAAAAAAAAAACTGCGCGACGCCACCGTCAAGTCGTAACAGATCTCGACAGCCGAGACAACATCCAGACAGCCCGTCGAAGCCTGTCTCGCGAAACGACGACGGCACACAACCACCGCTCGATGCTGTGTACCACTCATGTGATTTACAGGGCGCCACGCTCCCGAATTTTGGGCCTCGATTTGAAAAAAAGAAAAAGCGGACGCTGAGTTACGAGCGGCCGAATGATTTGCTGTTCGTCACTGTCACCTCGCGCCGTGTATTGCGTAAACACGAGCCACTGACGTCACCATACGTCAGCGAATGTCAAGCCTCGCGTTTCGACGTCTCGTTTTTTTTTTTTTTTTCGGAGGACACTGTGCCACAAAGTGTTTTCGCGGTCATACGGAGAGGAGTGTTGCACGCGATGTTATGCTTAGATCGCATCCATCCGTATACTCGCACACTCGTCTTTGCTTGACTTGGCTCGGTGGGTTCGGGTTTCCGCCGAGCTTGTGTAGGCAATCGGCTGCCCGCGAGACGCAAAATTTATGGGATGCACGTGACGGCGGTACACCAGCCAATGACCTTTTTCTTTGCCGACTAAATACCCATCATGTCATTGGTTCCGGATGCCGTTCCCATGCGCTCAGAGACAGCGCGTTCTGGGAGTACGCTCTTCACGAACGAGACATGAAGTACACATTGCGTTGGTTCCTTTGGCATATATACACATACGGAGCGTACCAAATGTTGCCGATGTAAACACATCGATCGGCTTGGCTTGCAGTATCACAGAGGCTTTAAACAAACTCCGTCTCTTGATTGTAACGAAAGCAGAATCGTGCTTGCTAGAGGTCTCTATCGACCATGACAGCTCACATCAATCCTATGGTGAAACAGATGTAAACTAGTGCTGGAATATAATAACAAATATTAAGGGTTGGCCCATATTACGAACTGCTCTCGGTTTAATATCGCGTATTACTTTTTCGAGTGTCGTAGCCAGAAGTTTAATTCAGAGATCTGTAGAAGGTGGTTTACAATTCTTACCATTAAATGTTTTATTTTTTATTTATAAAATACTTTCAACCCTCCATGAGGGTCAATACAGGAGTGGAAAATAAAAAAACTGTACAAGCAAGGCAACACAACAACAGATTATCCAAAAATTAAGCGCACACAGTAGCAACATCTTTACTTCAAGTGTCACGATTATGGGGTTTGTGAATGCACACTACATACAAATTTATATATATATATATATATATATATATATATATATATATATATATATATATATATATATATATATATATATATATATATATATATATATATATATATATATATAACAATACATTGCAAACAAAACCAAGAGATTCAAGAAAATAAAACAGTGTAGAAGCTTTCACCCGTATTCTAGTAGTTTAGCCAGAACGTGGAGACACCAACACGAGATTTTCAATACTTTCTAGAGATTTTTCAAATGTTGACTGCGCTGAAGCTACTGTATCCAGCGCATTTCATTCTCTTATTACGAAATGAAAAATAAGAAACGGAAAGTATTCTCGTTACAAAATTACTCCTTGTACATTTGGGAGTGTTTTCGGCGCACTCTCTCTTTTTCCTTTTTAAGGGCGAAGGCTGAGGCATTGGTTATAAAGTGGCCATTCAACAAGTGGTAAAAAAAACCTTAGTATAGGTGTATTTTTTATATATCGCGGACCGTAAGCAGCTCTGCTCTGTGCAGAGGTTGAGAGGCAGAATCCGTTCGCAAAACGAGCTCTTTGATGCTATCACGTTGGGACTATTTGCGCTGCCTCTTCATAAAAGTTTGTTCATGAAAACCAACCGAGCTTTAGGGCACGTATGCATTCCCGGGCGGCCAATCGGAAGCAGCCCTTGAAAACGACAATTTTGTCTGTTAGCCCCCCCCCCCCCCCCTTTTTTTTTTCTGCGAGTCCATCGCAGAAAAGTACCGTCATTTTAACGGGTATGTACCGCTCTCCAGCCTCGCACAGTAATTGCCAGAGAAATCCCGCTCCTCGCCACTGCTCCAATAAAACTGAAGACGCCAATAGTTAACCCAACAACAAATGGCTGCCAAGCGATGGCGGTGAGTCGAAGACCTGGAGTACGTGCAACGAAAGGATGCTATATAGGGTACGGTAAAGGCAACGGCTGCTGCGACAGGACCGCGCGGCGATGGAAGGCCATCGAAGACGTGCCTGTAGATCTATGAGATGTGAACGCTTGGTTTAAGCGCGAGTGTCTGTGTCTCAAGTTTGGGCATTCGTGTCATGTCTGTTACTGGCTGTGGTTTAACTCGGTTTTCTATGGGCTGCGAATGAGCGTAGAGACAACCAAGCATCACCTAGATAAAGCCTACAGCAAAGACATATATAAGCAATTCTGAACCTGCATTACCAGGCTAAGGCAACGACCGAGAAGCAACCAAATAATTTTTCAGAATTGTCCAGCTTGCGCGGTTTAGTGCGAGCTCCGCCATTTTTTATTAAGTAACTTCGAAAACACCATCGTGCTCGCAAACACTTAAAGCAGAGAAAACATCACCAAATTGAAGAGGGCTAAAGCAAAACCGACAAGACAACTCGGTTGCTGTCTTCCGGCCTTCTGGCGGAAAACACGCTTAGGGGTTCATGCGCGAAGCTCCTTAGGTCATGGGTCATCGTCCCCTCTTTAGTTGTAGTAGTAGTAGTAGTAGTAGTAGTAGTAGTAGTAGTAGTAGTAGTAGTAGTAGTAGTAGTAGTAGTAGTAGTAGTAGTACTAGTAGTAGTAGTAGTAGTAGTAGTATGTAGCTACCTATAGTTTATCAGTTGCTCAATAGATGGCGTTGTGTGTATATCTTTGGGAATAATATAACTAGATGGCGTTAGTGATTTTCACAGCATATCCACGGATTTAATAATGATGAGGTGGGCTAAGAGACCGTCCTTGAGTCATTCTGTGCGTCCGTCCATCTTCCTGTTCATCTATCCTTCTGTACATCCGTCCGTTCGTCATTTCGTCCTTGCTTCTGTATACGTCCGTGCATTCGTCCGTGCGCCCGTCTGTCCGTCCGTTCGGACGCACGTATAGACACACGGACGGACGAAAGCTTCGCCCCACTCATCATCATTCACTCCGTGGATATGCTTTGATTTTTTTTTCGCTAGTAATGTACCAGCCGGCCTCATCCATCACATCTTTTTAAAATAGTCTGAAGCAAATTTATTACATAATGACATTGCCGACTTTTTATATAGTGCATATAAAAGTATGCGTACGATTATGAGGGTCCCAATATACTAATACCCATCATGGTAGCTTGGCAGGATGAGGCGTTGCGGTACACAGCTCATAGTCGCGGGTTCGATTCTCAGCCGCATTTCGTGAGGGTGCAATACAACAACAGCCACTTACTCTGATTCGCTGCACGTTAAGGAACCACAAGCGATAAAATCTAATCCGGAGCGTCCCATACGTTACGGATATCATAGCCATATGATGGTTTGGGAACGTGTAACCCTGGAAATTATTATTAATTAAATACACTTATAGAAAGTTTCACGATATAACAGCTAACAAGAAGTTTGAAAATTGTAACGCTAGGATAGCACGAACCATAGGGCAAAAAGCGATTAATACGTAAAAAAATCATCATCATCATCATCATCATCATGATCATCAGCCTGACTACGTCCACTTCAGGACAAATGCCTCTCCCATGTTCCGCCAGTTAACCCGGTCCTGTGCTTGCTGCTGCCAATTTATGCTCGCAAACTTCTTAATCTCATCTCTTACATGCATGCGTCAAATAAAAAAACACGTGCAAACCCACGAGCAAACAACGTGGGTAGGAAATCAATAGAAGTATGGACCACGGTTGGCTTCGGTCGTGGCAGACGGCGCTTTCAGTCATGGTAGGAACGGCGTTCGCTTGCAGGTGGTAATAATGTCAGCGATGCGGATCAGCCAAAGAAGACATCGACCATCTGATATGCCATTGCCCTTGATTTACCTCTGAAAGACAGAAGCTTTCGGACGCATTGCGACAATTGGACGATCGGCCACTCTCTGTGCAGATGCTACTGGAACACCATCATCGCCTTTCGTCGGCTCAAAAAGCAGTCAAAGCTGTGTTGTGCTTTTCGAGGACTACAGGGCTACGTGACCACCATCAACTTTTGTGTACTGCCACCGCTGCATAGGCGCCAGCCAATTGACTGACAATCCTCCTTTTTTGTTTTGTTTTTCTCTCTCTTTCTCTTCTCTTTCCTCTCTCTCTCATCTTTATGCCCCCTTCCCATTCCCCCAGCGTAGGGTAGCGAACCGGGCATGCGCCTGGTTAACCTCCCTGCCTTCCCTCTTGTTGTTTATTCCCCCCCCCCCCCCCCGGATCACCCATCCGCAATTTCAGCAACGCGCAACAACTTGTTGCGCAGATGTCGGTAAAAGTTTACATGCTTAAAAGCCACACGAAGTGCAATGTTGGGATCCTTAGAACTAAGACGGTTTCACAAAGGTATTGTTGGGCTAGTCAGTGGCCTCTAAGCATTTCCACGCAGAGCCCGTGTTATCTAATTCAGCTCTTTCGTATACTCAACAATGCATCACCAAGAACGCTGTGGTTGCAATGACAACCTGCATGTTACATTATAGACATACATGCCTGAAAGCTATCTCTTGAGTTTGACAATCTCCTTACGATTGCCACTGAAAAAAGCTGAATTTAAATTATTTTATGGGAATTAATTAACAGCATAAGGAACATTTTCCGTCATATCTATTTAGTAATGTGTTTTAATCAACATAGAAAAAATATCATGACGTAGCCAAATGAAAAATTGTTAGGCTACCTGGTTGACCTTCCTGCCTTTCCCTCCCCTACCTCCTCTCTGTTAAGCTGATGGCAAAGTACCTGCTTTGCTACCTTGCACTGGCCAAATGTATGTGGTGGTAGTAAAGATGTAAGGAAAGCGGTGTAATGGAATCAGTCTTTCAAGTATATGCCATATAACCAGATAACTCTTAAAAAAGCCAGATCGAAGCCCACAAACATGTCCATCCTAGAATTATTAGCCTGCTCACACAGCTAGCAAACGAATACTTGTCATACATACTTTATATCAGAAATTACAGCTTCAAAGCAAATTAGGCGCCAATTTTGTATTCAGTTTATATTTCGTAAAGAGAAATAACCTATTGCAAAACTATAATGGACTAGAAATAATAAGCTTCCTGTAGAACAACGTATCTTGCTTTCCCAGTATATCAGCCTTTTCCTTCGACTTTTCCTGCAACGTCATTTCAATTATCATTCGGCGAGGTCGGGCGCTGCCGCTTGAGTCGGCGTTCACTATTGCTCACTACTCATATGTTTGTGCGATACCTTGCTTTAACGTTTCCATCATCCCTGGTTAGCCTCTCGGAAGATCTGCACAGCATCAGTTAGCAGCGGCTCGGGAAGGTTGATATACGGCGAAAAATGAACTCGGCGAAACACATACACTCTGGCTTACGAGGGAAGCTCAAGTGTACGCGGACAAACACAGGCTCTCCGTCACACGTAGCACAATCAAAGCGGCCGTTGTTGTTAATGTCATTCGATGACAAACCATGCCGCAGTATACTTCACCGCGATGACCCGGAAAAGAGATTCCGATTCAAAGCGAGAGCGCGGAGCTAGCCCGGATAGAAGAAATGGCAGAGAAAGAGAGAGTGAGAATTCATTAGAAGGCAGAGAGGTCATCCTGAGCTAGTTCGCTCTAGCCTGCTACTCTACACAGGAGATAAGGGAGAAGGGAAGGAAAGAGGAATGAAGGGTGATGATGGGGACAAGAAGAGGTGGTGCGTATGTACAGCACGACTTCCGAAGAAATGGCAATTATTGGGTTAACTGCAGCGATCGCACATGGTGGTGCCAGGGTGGGAGCGGCGCACGTATGGTATGCTCTCGCAAAGTGCCGCTTTTGCACGAACTCATTACGTAACCGAATTTTCACCTTAACGAGTGTATGGAGCGCGAGCAGGCATGCGGCAATGCATTGTATCCCGATAACGAGCCAGATATACACAAGTTCATTTCCCAAGAAATGCACCAAAAAAAAAAAAAAACCTAACTCACCGCACAGCTGTAAAATTCTCGCTGTGGTCACAAAATAAGCGTTGTTTATGCCTCGTTAGGAGCTGTAGCTTCGACGGTGGTTCGGCCAACGTCAAAACAAACATTATAGTGTGCGTATGCGATGTGAACGGTCCACTTACTGGGTTTGTTCGTGTATGATCTGAAGCAAGAAAACTGGCATAAGATGAAGAAGAACCCAGCCTAAGTAAAGAGATGCTGTCTATGTGATTTCTTTAATATATGCAGAGTGGAGTGCAAGCCGGGAGGGATAAATTTACAGTTGATGCAAATAGGTATGAGAAGACAATGCATCCACGGTAAATGCATGTTCTTCGACATACGTTCAGTCGAGTGTTTGATACAAACAGAGGGCAGCAGGAGCGCACAGCATGCCCGTTCCCTTCCGCGACAGATGGCCAACGATTATAGGATGATGATTATGACAGTGATGCGATCGAAAAAAAACTCGCGACTGGGTAACTCACATCAAAAACCGCGGTCCCAATATGAAAAGGAATCGAAAGAGTAACCAAACACGAAAAAAAAGGGGGCAAATCTTATTCCACGCTTCCATGCGCAACCTTGCGACTGCTCCCCGAAAACGAGGCGAAAAAAAAAACTGAAGAAAAAGGAAAGCGTAAAAAGAAGCGGAAGAAAAAAAAAATGGGGTCGAATATGAGACGGGTGCGCGTACATATCCACGCCAAATCTGTATCGCACGCGAGCGGTCGGATCCTCCATAATCGCGCGCATTTTCCGCGCGATCACTCGCGCAGATCTTTTCCGAGCACCGAGGCCGTGTGCTGTACAGCTTCGACCGAGCGAATCGTCCCGACACATGGCGCTCCCGCCATCATTTCCATGCGAATAAGTTTTTCTCCTCCTCCTCCTCGCGCACACATCCGCGCCTTTTCTCCCACCTTCTGTCTATACTCCAACGATCTCTTCGCTAACAGCTTCCCCGCTTCCCATCTCGCTAAAATGCGCCAACAACCGTACAGATGCGCAAACGCAAACGTTATTGCACCTCAGGGCGAATGAACGCATGAGTCTCCTTCTCCGCAAAAGCAGACGTAGTACCAGTAGTGTACAGACGGGTCGCGGTATCGTTGCTCCAGGCGCGCCGCGGGACTCCTACGCCATAAACCCTCGCGGCGCTGCAAGACGTGACGGGACACCCGGGCCAAGCCGAAAGCAGCGAGCTCGATAGCAAACGCGCTTTTTTTTTTGGGTGCACGCTATCTCGGTAGAAGCCTGTTTTTTTGACAAATAGCGAAACGCGATACTCGAGCATGCACGGAGGAATAGCGGCAGCCACCTTCCGCGACTGACACCTCCCCAACACAACACCGCATCCTCCCCCGTCTCCGTCCTATACGCAACACCTCCCAGTTCCTCCAACTGTCACCCCCCCCCCCCCCCTACCACGCTGGCTGGCCCCGCTCATGTGCTCTCACGTCTATGCTGTTCCTTCTGGCTTTTTTTTTACTTGGAAAAAGAAAAGTTGTCGAATGTCGGAGACCTTGCTCCATTCACGTTCTCATTTTTTGTTTTTGTCGCAGCAGTAAAGGTGTCGCTCCTCTTTTTGCCAACATCCTCTCCGCTTACAGCGATCCCATCCGCGGTCGTCTAGTGCAATAGAATACTAAAAAGAATAACTATAATATATCTACTCTTTAAAACAAGCAGTTTTCGAGCATATCGCGGATTTCATTCTCGTACGCCAAATTTTCCTTTTTTTTTCTTTGAGCGACGCGTGTTTGCGGGTAGAGCAAGCGGAAAACCGCGCGTCATCTTCGTGTACCCCCAAAGCATGTAACAGGACTCCGCTCCCGGGACGCCCCTGCGGCCAACATCCAAGGCAGCGTGACAGATGCTCGCTCGACACATGCCCTAGCACGCTCTGCATGCGGGTGTGCCCTCGCGAACATAAGAGTACAGAGACAGGCCCTTCGCAATATTCTCCAATGTATGTTCGTCGAGCATCATTCGCGGCGTTTTCTTTGCCACCGTCGAGTTACTTTGCGTGCAATTTCGCCGTCGTGCGATGGCGCGGCGCTTAAAGGAAGGGGCGAAATCGAAGTGTGGTCGTTGTATGTGCGTGCGTATGGCGAGGGATCGGCATGGGGGGAAAGTGGTAACTCTATTGCATGTAGTATCATCTGTCTTATTCGAAAAGCAAACACTAAGCTCACAAATCTCTTTCTCAGATGTATGCGATATACACGCCTATGCGTGGAAAGGGGCGATTACCTGTCATTTTGAATGCAGTTGTTGGCCAAAAAAGAAGCGTGGAAGGCATTTTTCTACTCATACGAAACCTATTTCACATTACTCTAATTCTCTGGAACAGCTCTGGAAACGGAACTAAGTGGGTCATTTATCAACGCTTCTAACAGTGTTTTCAAGAAGCCAAGTAATTATGTACTAACCAGGACCCATCTTGACAGAAACGTCGCGCAGCAAAATTTTTTTCTAAAGGTACATTTCAGGCAATCACGATGCGAGACATAACATTAACGAAACCGGCCCTCCAATGGCAAGACGCACTTACGAAACAGGAGTTTCGTTGAACTCGACCCCAGATCCCTTTAAAAGCTTTCTTTAATCTCTTTTATACACGTGCTTCAGTGCAGTTTTTTTTTTCGATCAAGCTTTTTTCATAATGCCAATAAAGTTATGAAATTCCTGAATTTTGGGTGCCTTTAACCACGGCCTAATTATGGTGCATGCTGTGCGGTAGGACTCCCCATTAAATTCGATCACCAAGAAAGTTTTCAACGTAGCCCCAAACTTACAGGGCTTGAGCGCTTTGGCACTACACCCTTATCAGAATGCGGCTACATCGGTGCGTATCGAACCGGCGACCTGGTGCTCAGCAGCGGGACGCTACTTAGCCACTGAACAAAACAGCAACGAGTATCCTATCCCAGCTGTTTTAGTGTGCTGTTCAGGCAAATAGGAAAACACCTTTCAGGCTCTCAGTAATTGAAATCTCAAGTGTAAACAGTTCGTCATGCTCTAGTTGTCTGCTCATTTTTATCCAAGGTATTAAACTTTTATATAATTTTCGTCATTATTAATTCCTTAGCGTGTATAGAACGGATGTGGACCAGTGCAACAATAGTGCCCACTGAAAATTTATTATAAGATGTACGCGCTAAGTGACGCTTTCATGCAGGGCTAGAACTTTAACGAAGCACACA
This sequence comes from Rhipicephalus microplus, assembly GCF_043290135.1. Taxonomy (NCBI): domain Eukaryota; kingdom Metazoa; phylum Arthropoda; class Arachnida; order Ixodida; family Ixodidae; genus Rhipicephalus; species Rhipicephalus microplus. Next base: position 270,579,616 of record NC_134701.1, on the reverse strand, counting down.
GCAACACTGAACGTGATCTATGTGGCATGCGCCAACGAAGTGGGGAAGCCTGACGCATGCATGAATGTAGAATTAAAAGATCCGATCCTCCAACTAAATAAAGTTTTTTCATTAAATAAAATTTTTTCATAAATAAAGTTTTTTCATTCCATTCCATCCTCAAACTTAATTTATTACATAGAAGGACCCTCTCTACCTGGCTTAAAGTTTCACTGCATCTGTAGCATAGAGTTCTCACTAAAAATTGCCGAAAATAACAAAAAAAGAAACAGTGCAAACCACAGAACAACTAGATAGAGACGTACTAAACGCTGACTTACAATTGAAGTTTAATTGGTTGTATATATTTGCACGTGAATTTTGAAAGAATTTTCGGAATAGCGCAGCATTTCTAAGTTGGCACACAAGAGAACGCATCTTTGCTATGCGTCAAAACATCTACAGAATCACGCTGGCTCGCGCTGTTTCTCGTTCTTAATACATATTTACAAAGTGTTCCAAATAAACGCTCTATCGACGTATAGAGTTTTCGACAGGTGTTGCCCGACCGGTATTAGGAATCGTACGACCGACCACATCTATATAAAGAGCTATGGCGTAGAAAAAGAACCTTCATCGCATCCGACAACATCGCTCAAAACCTCGCACGCGCGCGAACGGGCACGTCGGGAATGACAAACTGCGGCCTAAAGTCTCCATTCACGCCCCGTCTTCACCGAGGCGCGAAATCAAATAAGCCTCTTTCTTTAGCGACCACGCTCTTCCATATACCAGTGTTCGCTGCGAGGAAGAAGCACTTGGCGCCTTGCGTCGCCCAGACTGTATATATGTACGGCGGGGTTCCTCCATCCGGAAACAGTAACACCGCGGCGGAATGAAAGATGAACGTCGAGAAAAAGAGAGAGCTCAGAGTGCAGAGAGAGAGTCCGATTCTCTCTAGCACAGCGCGGACAGATACATGTTTCAGCAAGCCAAGACTGAAGTGGAAACCGGTCGGAACGGCAAATCCGGAAAAGTGCTGTGAAATAAAACAGCACTAGCTCGCGTCTCAGCGAAGGGGTGAACCGACTCGCGAAAGATAGAGGTTTCTTTTTTTCGTCTCTTTGCGCATTTCTTGTTACATAAAGAGTACATTTCTGAGAGGCGAGTATGAAAGCGCAGAAAGGAAGCAAGGGGGTGCGGGGGGGATGAGATGGGGGGGGTCTGGAAAGTGATAAAAATATTTGGCTGAGTGAGGAAATCCCGTATTTGCACTCTGAGAACGATGGCTTCGCGTGGAAAGCTTCACCGCTTCACGACGGATGGGTTGGAGCAGAGAGAGACCATTTTTCATTCCGGGCCAGAGAAGTCCTGTACACAGTATAAGGGCTCACTTGAAACCGTAGTGTCTTGCTCACTTAAAAAAAAGAACTATAAGCGCGAAGAAAATTTAAAAAAATGCAGGATGTGTTGGCTTTATTGTGCATTTCTTTTCGATGTCGCTTCTAAGCACTTTCAGAGGAGTTTTAATGCATCAGTGCGCGGACCACCCAACGACAAAGGTGCGCATTTTTCTCCAGCGTTTTCTTCATGATGCTTATTTACAGGTCCGTATGCTTGACGGGCATTATTACTATTACTACTACTGCTACTACTACAGTTACTATTATTACTGCTATTATTATTATTATTATTATTATTATTATTATTATTATTATTATTATTATTATTATTATTATTATTATTATTATTATTATTATTATTATTATTATTATTATTAAGCCCGTGCTCGTTTTATTCCTCCGCAAATGCTTTACCTCGCTAAGAGACTTGAGCGTCCTGCAACCCTCATCTCTGTAACTCTAAGTAGGACGTACATTTACTCAACAAGCCGAGAAGCACACGGAACGTTGGCAGGATAACCGACTAACGATGGCGACTCTCTTGTGCTTTGCATATACCAGCAAAGTCTCTTCTTGAGATAAAGGTGACCTTATATTGCTCTGTTTTCAGACACTTAAAGATATATTTTGTATTCAACTTTAATTTTGCCCGTGGTAGATTTTTTTTAAAGATATATAGTCTGACAGCTGGAGGATGTCGCAGGGAGCAATCGAAAAAAATACATCTCCATTAATAAGATACATGTCATACCTGGAGTTGTTAAATTCGGGATGGGAACAATGTAAGGATGAATTAACGTGGTTATCAAACGTTCCGGACATAAACACACTTTTTAATGGTTCTTGTCTTCGAGCTTACGCATTTTGTATTTGGTCTATAAAACTTTGGAGACATACAGGTGCTCGACTGACTGATTGAATTTAGAAAAAAAATGGCAGCATATCCACGGAGTGAATGATGGGGAGTGGGGCGAAGCATTCGTCCGCCCATTCGTTCTTGCTTCCGCCCGTTCCTGCGTACGTCTGTGTAACCGTCCATGCGTCCATCCACCCGTTCGTGCGTGCGTCTGTTCCTGCGTCCGTCCCTGCGTTCGTCCATGCGTCCGCGCCTGCGTTCGTCCATGCGTCCGCGCCTGCGTCCGTCATGCGTCCATCCATGCATCTGTCTGTGTGTCCGTTCGTCCATCTATTCAGCACTCCAAGTACCACCATCTCGCATCTTTTCATCATATATTCTCCATATAGAAGCACCGCCATCCAGCGGACATTTCAAGGACTAAACGGGAGGTGGCACATGCACACTTTCTTACGGCTTGCGCTTCGGGTCTACTTCCCACCTTTAACCACCTCGAGTTCATGGTATATACTAGTTCACTGCATTCATGGCTATGCGGCCCAACGCTCGCTAAACCTTTCTATAACCAAGGAGGTTACACCCAGCGAGTATAACGTAGCAACCCTTTCTTGTCAGATCGTGCTCAATGTGCATGCCAATAGCTGCTAATGGGGATCGCAGCGTGCGCGTTACCTAAAGGCCGAATGCTCCTGTCTCTCATTCCCCCTTAGCAGCCATTAACATGTGCATTGAGCACTATCTTTTATTGTTCAACAACGCACAGAAGAAATTTTTCACCAGAACCACCTTGGAGGTCAAAAGCGTAAGGACCGCTATTTCGGGTATGTGCCACTGGTGGTTACGTACTACGAGGGACGCACAAGTCATGCCATAAGAAGCTTCGCCCCTAAAAAAAAAAAAAAAAAAAAAAAGAAACGATGGGCCGAATAGAATCGGACTACTCACCTCTCGTCCTCTGTTCTTCGGATAGCTGCTTCTCGAGGCTCTCTCGAAGTCCTCGCTCTCGCAGTACTTCCATCTTGAGCTCAGCTGTGAGGCAGAGAGCGAGAACGAAAGATAAAAATGAAGATATATGGCTGTTACAACGATTGTCACGAATCTACGAAGAGTGCATCGTTTCACATATTCGCCACGCACGAGCGTTATGGTGACGCTAAACTGAAACAACCGATTGGTTTAGATTGGCGAAATGTAGTCTGCGAACTTTAATGTCATTAATTTCACGTCGTCCTTAATCGATAAAAGAGAAAATCAGAGCCAATGCTCAATTTCTTCTCAATTCCGCAGCTGCATTGCCGCATATGACATAGATTGCAATGTGTATTTTTCATATTTTGGCGACATTGCCTGAACGTTCCTGAAACTTGGCAAGATAAATATATGGATTTCTTAGACAATATCATCATCATCATCATTAGCCTGAATTCTCACTGCAGTACAAAGGATCCCCCATCTTCCGCTAGTAAACTGGGTCCTGTGCTTGCGGCTGACACTTTATACCCGCAAACTTCCCTAACTCATCTGCTCACCTAACTTTCTCTCTCCGCTTCACCCGCTTACCTTCTATTGGAATCTAGTCTGTGAACCTTACTGACCAGCGGCTATCTTGCCTTTGTGCTATGTGCCCTGCCCATGACCATTTCTTATTGATTTCGACTATGACGTCCTTGACACAAGTACGTTCTCTCATACATTATGCTCTCTTCTTGTTCCTTAAGGTTACGCCTATCATTTTCCTTTCCTTTCCTCACTGCGTCGTCCTCAACTTAAGCTGAACCGTCTTTGTAAGCCTCCAGGTTTCTGCTCCGTAGGTAAGTATCAGCAAGATGCAGCTGTTATATACCTTCCTCTTGAGAGATAGTGACAATCTACCATTCATGATTTGAGAATGCTTCCCAAATGTGATCCACCTCATCTTATTCTTCTAGTTACTTCAATTTCATGGTTCGGCTCCTAGCTACTACCGATTAGGTAGGCGATTACTACCTACATGTCCTATGTAGACGTACATTTTTACAACTTCAATTGCACTGCTACGTACCTCGAAGAGCGGTTCTGTTCCGAGGTTGTACATTACTTTCAATTATAATCCTGAGTTCCTTAGCAACGCCACGTCATCAGCAAAGCGTAGATTATTAAGGTGCTCTCCATTACCTTTTATCCCTAACTCTTCTCATTCTAGGCGTATGAAGACCTCTTGTAAGCAGACGGTAAATAACATTGGGTAGATCGTATTCCCTGGTCTAAGACCCTATTCTGCCGCTTTATTTACGGAGCACTATATAGCGGCAGTTGAGCTGCTAAAGATTTCTTTCACGATGTTTGTATATGCGGCTTTGCCGACACCCCTATTCCGCAGTGTCAGCATGACTGCTGATATTTCTATTGAATGAAATGCCTTCTCGTAATCTATGAAGGCTATCTATAATGGTTGGGTGTAGTCTGAGCTTTTCTCTGTCAGATGATTGATAGTATGAATGTGGTCCCCCGCCACAGTGGTCTAGCGGCTAAGGTACTCGGATGCTGACCCGCAGGTCGCGGGATTGGATCCCTGCTGCAGCGGCTGCATTTTCGATGGAGGCGGAAATGTTGTAGGCCCGTGTGCTCAGATTTGGGCGCACGGTGAAGAACCCCAGGGGGTCGAAATTTCCGGAGCCCTCCAATACGGAGCTCACAATCATATGGCGGTTCTGGGATGTTAACCTCCACATATCAATCAATAAATAAATAAATAAATAAATAAATAAATAAATAAATAAATAAATGTGGTCTATTGTTGAGTAGTTAGTATGAAATCTTGTTTGATACTTCGGTTGATTTAATTCTAATGTCGCCTTCATTCTGTTAGCAATTACTATTGTAAATAGCTTGCATACGACGGAGAGCAAGCTGACAATTTACTTATTGGGATTAATTATAGAATCTAGTAGATGTCTTAAAAATCTACAAAGTCATGACGTTCGGTGCGGGAATTTTAAAGTGGCGCTGCCGCCCCCATTTTCTTGCGCGTTTTGTCACCTAACAAGCCTTGTTGCGATCAAGCGGTGAAATGAAAAAAAAAACTAAACTGAAGCGTGTAAAAAGGAGAAAAAAACAGGAATGGAAATGCCATGATTCCTCATGGGTGTTGTCGTCTTATTTTTTAAATTCTATATGTCACAACACATTAATATACTTAAACAACACAAAACCGAACACCTTGCTGCCATACGAACACAGCCTCCCTAAGGCTATAGAGAGACTCCCTTTAGCTACAATGTAACCAAAGGGAGTCCGTCATTGATTTTGACCTCTCATAAATGATTCTTCGAGGAGACCTCAATCGCTCGGGGACCGTCCCTCGAAGACGATTCCCGAGCGCACACCTTTATTTCGTGCAGGACGGCAGGGAGAAAAAAGAGGAGAAACGCAAAAAGGCACCACAGGGCCGGTCTGCGGAAAAAAAAGTGCAAACGACTGCGAATCGCGCCTTTTCACGCAATCGGCTCCGAAAGATGGGGAGTCCATCATCATCGCTTTCCCGCGTTTTCAATATCGCGCGCGCACCCATGGCACGGGCCTTTTTCTGCCCGTGGCACCCTGAAAGCGTCCGCCACTCAGGAAACAGTTACAGACCATAAAGGAGATCGAAAAAGAGGACGTCTTCGACGGGGATCGCCAGCCGAAATGAAGACAAACTGGTGCGTGGGCACGCAAAAAGAAACGAAAACAGTAGAGGTGAGATGGCCGGAAGCAGAGAAAGAAGAGTGAAAAGGCCATTCCTATAAAAGGGGGGGGGGGGCAACGGATGAGCGCCGAGGAATCAGTTAGGAGCTCGGCGCTGCAGGGCTCGTGCAAGACTTGCGAGGAGAACGCATGGCGTGCGCTGGCGAACCGGCGCGTTCCATCCTAAATGCATTCGTCGCACGCAAACTGCCGCCCAGGCGCAGTCGACTGGGACCTGCCCTTTTCAATCGAAACAATGAACTGTCTCGGGCCGAAGCCCTGCGCGCGGGTTCCTTTGTGGACCAATAACCGTAATTGCGAGAAAACGAAGGAACAGTTCCGTGCCCAGTACCACGCCCGAGATAAGGGCAAACGGCCGAGCGGTACTTTGTTTTCTTTTTATCTTCGTAGAGGTCCTCGATCGACTGCTGCATGCACGGTTGAGATACGCGTGCCACGATCGGCCCTATATGTATTTCGTGGACGTGTATGAATGAATAAAGAAAAATTACCGACAGCAACCGATTGTGGTGCCTGTGTGGTGCCTTCGATGATCTTCGGATACGTTGAGTCTTTCGTTCGGGGAGAAAGATTTACAGTCAAAGACAAAAGGAATGGGGTAAAGGGAGGTGCTGCAGGATGTGACCGTACCCGCCCTCTGAATGTTCATTGAAATGTCGATAGCAGGCGACAGGTAACTTTATTATCTGACGCGAGAGAACGTTGCGATCAGGGTATTGGTATAAATTGAAAAAACGTGACCGGGACAAGCTGTCTAAACGTCTAAAATAAAAACCACACTTTCGTGATGTATAAGGATTTTACGTAACACTCATGGGTTCGACCACCGTGGGCCCTTAAACGAATGTTTTCTTAGTTTTGCGCTTCGTGACGTGAACTGATAAGGCCAGGAAACCTCGAATCCACCCACCCAACCGTTTTTCACGTGCATACGTCCACTGTGGCACCGTTAGTTTAGTTGTTAATGATAGAAAACGGCCAGCTTAACAGCCCTATAAGGCGGCATCTAATACAATCCGTGAAACAGTCTATAGGCACTAACACGTCTTCTTTTTCTGCCATTACACTTCCGTTCACTTTTAAAATTGCTTATGGTTAACCGCACCTCCGGTCAATACTAAGAGCGGCTGTCTCGCTCCCTTGACTGCTTACTTCTTTGTTATATTACGTGCCTTACCGCAGCAGATTTAAGCGCACGGACCTTAATTATTTTATAAAAGAAATAAAGTATTTTGCTGAACGCTGTCAGATGTGAAACGCGTCAAAGTGCACCGCACGTATACCTTGTGACGACCACGAAATTGCCTAATGAAAGGTATTGTGTAGCACGAAACTTCCTCGTATGCAGCAGCACTGCCCACCGTGCACGAACCCCGAAAGCACGTTTATGAGGACAGACGCAGGATAAAGCAATTGCACTGCTCCCACGTGCTTCATATTGTGTGGCAAACGTGGGATCTCTGTACGCTTGATTCAGGAACCGATGACCGGGGCTAGAACGTTATTAAAACGTAAAAGAATGATGACCTGAAAGGAGGACGGCTGCACGACGCGTCATATCCGAGGCAGGCAAGCTGCCGATATATGCTGCCCGAGCCGTGGCTCTCGAAGCCTGACAGCGTCCGTGGTACGTGACACAGTCGTCGAAGCCAATAGAACGCCCGGGCGATCTTGATAGTCTGTAGCGGCGAGCGTACGCGGGCTCAAAAAAAAACACAATGGGCGCACGTCTTGTCCTTGGACACCCTGCGAGTGCGCGAGCATGCATGCATGATGCACGACCGAAATCAGTTCACGTCTTCGCGTAAGAGTTTTTCCTCGTATCCGTCGCTGTCGAACACAATGGCGTTGTGGGCGAACGGAGATGGCCCGCCCCTGATGGCGCTGCGTGCGGTTGTGGTGTCTATCGGCACGAATAAGTGGAATAAATACATACAAGTTCTGCCTAGTGCGTGCTTTCGTCTCAACTGTGATCTCTCGCGAGCGGAGTTATAAGTACAATGCTTTGTTAAGATGCGATGACTGAAGACAGGTAACCAATGCTTCGTGAGCCACCGAATCTCTTGTTTAAGAAAAAAAAGAAAAATGAAACAGGGAGGCCATGGCATGTACCTTGTGCGAATAGATGTCTATACGTTTCAGGCACACGTCAGCGTTGCTGTAAAACAATGTCATAGTTAATGAACGGCTGACTGTCCGAGGAATTTCATGTACCTTGGCATCGTTTAGTGAAAAGGTATGTCATCAGACTAATCACACTGGAGATTACACGTGTGCGGCGATTGAATTCGGCTGACGCCGGCCTGTCCAGCAGCCTAAGCAGTACAATTTCCTAATAGTGAGTTCAGGGTTACTGTTTTTTTTTTTAAATTTTTATAAGTTATGAATAAATGACTTTAGCGATCAACAATCTTTTTGTGTCCCAAGATATTGCTCTGTAATGTTTCCAAACGCCACCAAAGCCTCTTCAAACTACACTCTAAAAATGCCTAATTCAGGTGACATTAATAAAAACGCAATAATATCGAGAGATACATCTGTGCTTTTCCGAAAGAGTTACGTCTCACTGTGGTAATTATCAATACTATCAACATAATGCACCCACATACTTTTAATTATAACACCTTTTAGCGACATTTTCTCAGCTATGCAGACATTACTATAAAGACACAATCTTACGAAACATTTTATTTAGCTTTTTTTACGTGCTCCCGAAAACCTCTACGGAAACAATTACATAGCTAAGCTATAATGCCCCGTCATCGCCTATTCCTTTCATTTTAAAACTTAAAAAAAGGCAGCAGTAGCCCTGCTTTACTATAGACGTTGCCTTCATAAAAAAAATGTATTAGGAGGGGTTGGTGCAGCGTGGATTGCCTTAAGTGTAGCTTCGATTGCGAAGTGTTCCACAAACAGCAAGCAAACGGAAGACATACAGTGACGTATAAGTTCAAAGCATCAGATATATCCCTACCTTAGCGAACGGATTCGCCATAAAATCTACCAGGCAATGTAAACCGTTATACGACAGAACACGCCAAGAGCGGATCCCAACTCGCATTACCAACCATTCACAGATCAAGCCCTGCAGCCATCAGTGTGCAGTGTAGTTCTCAGCAAAAGGGCACTCGCACCGCGGATGTTATTACGCGTACAAATGCATGCGCCAAACAGAACGCTCGGTCGTTCGACGTCGACCACATGCAGGGGCCTCGCCTCAAATCTCGCGCTCGGCAGGCGACCTAAATCGGCTCATTACGCCTAACAACATTGGGCACGAATCGGTTTCACCCCCGCACAGCACACGGAAAACGTTAAGCACACACACGCAGGCACATCTCTTCATATCTGCGGCGGTGCTCGCAAGTGGCGCTGTTAACCTCGGCTCGATTCGGATGATTTAGCAGCTCCGTTTCGGCTGCTGGTATACGCGCGAGCTACATCAAGCGAGAACTCGGAAAGTGCGCAAATGGCCGGCCCGAGCAGAGAAGAAGAAGCGATCAAGCGGGGGGCATGAGCTATATACATTTTCGCGTTAGTAAAAGACACAGAGACAACGCATATGCCAGCTGCACAAAGAAAATGTGGGTGATCGCGCAGCTCACACTCAGATATGCACACGCGGTTTGGGATGGTAAATAGTACCACTGCGCGTCGACTTGAAACAGGAGCAAAGCGAGATAAAAGAAAAGAAACCGTTATATAGATAAAAATTAAAGATAACGGAAACGGGCATTAAGAAGCACCGATGTGTGTGAGACATATACATATGCTGGTAGCAGACGAACACGGCGATCATATTTTCTGTCTGTGTGTGAGTTCCCGAGTACGTACAGCTATAACGGCCTGGCAACCACGGGGCTACTGCCCCCTGGTGTCGGGGCAAGAAACGTTGCTCGCTTGAGCGACTGGCTTATTAATCTAATGAGCGTAATTTCGAGACCCAGCTAGAAGGAGGCGAGGGGAGGCAAAAGACGAGTGTTTGATTTCATCTGCGGAGCTGCGCGAACGAAATCAGAAATTTAGTTAAGTCGCGATCGGGCGATCATTCCGCGTTTTGACTGCAGCTTATCCAGAAGGAATTAAACAGTGCGAGCCTAGCCTTGCGATGTCTCGAGAGTGATAGAGAAACAGACAAAAAATGAGAGAAAAAAAAGGGGGAGACTGAGTGATTGTAGCGAGAGGCGAAATGGGGAGAGCATGGCTAGCTTTCGCTTTTAACGAAATTACGAACGAACGAAGCGGAACGTACGTATATATAGTTCTTCTGAAGGTATAGCGAAGAGGATGGGATAAGGGGACCGGAGAAAGCCACTGAGAGGCCGATGAACAAACGTTAATAGATACGTGAAGGGTGAACTAGAGAAGGCAGAGAACGAAGAAAAGAAAGCAAAATACTGTCGGGACTTTTCCGCTTCGCGGAGCAATGCTCGGGCCTCGAGATTCGAACTGGCGCGATCCTTTCCGTGCATCAGCGAAAGCCGTCTTTGCGTGAGCGAGGATTATTTCTTCGCAGGTAAAGTCGTCGACCTTAATGCTGTTTTTTTTAATTGTTATATTGGTGGGTAGTAGTGACAGCCATCGTATATGTATATACATATAGCGAAAGATTCGGCAAGGCTGAGTGCTAAGTGAATTAACGTGCCCTCTCGCTCCGCACAACATGTGGCCGATTATTGAGATCGTTTGCGGAAAGTCGGAGGGCTAATTGCAATGATTTTGCAGATTATTCATGCGTTAATTCTTGTTCGTTGTGTAGTCTCCAAGACGCATGCCCGTGTTCGAATAATTTGAAATTTTGAAAAAGTAGCTGTCTTTAACGAAACGGCTATTTCACTACCCACGTAGGAGCGTCTCGTGGTGTCGCCTTAAGGCTTAATTGATATGTGGGGTTTAACGTCCCAAAACCACCACATGATTATGAGAGACGCCGTAGTGGAGGGCTCCAGAAATTTTGACCTCATGGGGTTCTTTAACGTGCCCCCAGTCTGAGCACACGGGCCTACAACATTTCCGCCTCCATCGGAAATGCAGCCGCCGCAGCCGGGATTCGAACCCGCGACCTGCGGGTCAGCAGCCGAGTACCTTAGCCACTAGACCACCACGGCGGGGCGTGTCGCCTTAAGGCACGGTACTACTCATGATGCTTTAAAATTATTCGTAGCGTATGTACTGTTTTATGTTACTCTTTCATATAATTATTATTATTTTTCTGTCACAGGTCAATTTACAATTGTTAAAGTGACGACTAATTATTTTATTGTTCCTCGTACTTAAGATAATAATTTCAAAATGCTCCCGACGTATATGTAGGGGCATACACCTTCTTCCCTTTTTAAAATGTACGAAGGATGTTATTGCCCCTGGAGCTAATTCAAAATGCGCTAATCATTCGTTTAATCACCCGTGACCATTGATCTGAAAACTGCGACACTGAGACCGAGCAGCTGAAGAAAAGAGTGATCTCATAAAATCACCTAAAGTCACTTCTGACGGTATTCCCGCGAGGTGACAACAAGCCTATTCCTTGTTCCATAGAGACAAGTAGTGCAAGAGGAGAAAGGGGCCAAAAAACACACACATTTGCTATATATGGCACGATGATTATTCACGAGCTCGCCTATATTTCAGCCTTATTGAAGTTTCTACGGCTGTGTAGGAAGCATTTCTGATACACCTTACTAAAATCAGTCATTTTATATCAACAACAAAAAATTCAATGCCTAAACCCACCAGCTCAAAGCCGACGTGGCTTGACTTGCCCTGTATTGTGCAGGTATTGAATGTGATTTTAAGCGAAAAGGTAGTTGAACATTGTTCTTGTCGACACGGTACGATCATCAAGCCTTAACAGTGCCCGTATAAAAAAATAAGTACAAAATCGTCGCCTGGCGTGTCTATCCTGACATAAGAGAGATAGAAATGAAGAGAAAGGCTGGCAGGTCAGTCAGATATTATTAGCATCTGGTTTGCTAGGTTGGAGAAATGGAGGTGGGGTGCAGAAATTAGGGTGGAAAAATGGAGGTCGGAAAGAGAATGCAGAGAGAAATACGTAGTTAGTTAAGTTGATTAGGGCTTGTTGATGGCAAAAGGAATGCAGTCGAGGCAATAGACAAGACCAACGACTGCTTCCATGTTTCTGCCTGACAAAGTGCAGTATACAGCTAAGCTCTTTGTTTCTTCATCATCACTGCTTATTCATCCCGGCCACTCCTGGCTTAAGACTTTTCACCGCCAAGTGCATCATTCAGCGTAACAGCAGAGATGTATCTACCTTACTATCTTTTCACACAACCTCTCAGAATCCCCGGAGTTTCAATTAAGTTCGTGCCAGGACGAAACACCGTGCCTAAGGTAAAACTTCTGTGCCGCAGAACGGAAGCCCAAAAGACACGTTATACGCAAGTGTGAAAACGCCTTTCCGGGTTTACGCCCTCGGTTCAAGTTCAAAATTGACGACCTGCTGCAGACACCGAGAGAAATCTGATGCCCCTAGAGAAGATGCATGCGTCAAGCACGGTGAGCGAAACACAAGCAACGCTTCCAGCAACGACGAAACTATCTTCTTCTTTAACACTTGAGAAGCGCTGCGCGAGAGGTCTGCAGGCCTCAACGAGAGAAGGAATAAAAATTAAGGGCTCCCTTCCGAGCCCTGTGTGACCGCACACCGGCGGCGACGCTTTTCCGCTTGCTGCTAGCGCCACCCTCATCAGGCAAATCTCGAGTGGCGAGCCCGCGCGTCTTCCCCGAAGAAAAATGACAGCGCGTGCAGCCCATAAGAGAGGACGAGGAGGACGGTCTCTCGCTCTCTCCGTGACGACCCTCTCCAAAGAGCGAAGCCCTGTCACACTGCTGCAGCCGGAGGCAGTCGACCGGACGGTCGGCGGGTGTCGCGTTAAATACGAGCGGGCCCACCGAAAGAGGAGAAAACCTCGGACCCCTTTATTAAAAGTCGTAAACCACGCGCTCGCCATTGCACAGTCCGTAAAAGGAAGAAGAAAAGAACGCCCTCAGTTCAAGCGCCCCGGCCACACGATATATCTTGTTTGCGGCGCTCACTATCCCCAAAGCTCGTTTGGAGACGCAAGCAAAGCTACGAACCCGACACCTCACAAACCCTTTTGCTCCTTTCATGAGGCGCTCTAAGAATTATATTTCCACGCCGAGTATATAGCAGGCGTCCGTGCTCCATGCAAGGTCCTCTTCCGTGTCGTTCCAGCACAGCGCAACAGACAAAAACCGTTCCCTTTACACGGGCATGCACTCGTACACTCCCCTTTGCGGTAATTCATCTCTTCATTTCACGGAGGGAGATGCTTGTATAGCTGTTGCTTGTGCCTCGGCGATGGTTCGAGAATGCTTCGGCATCGCTGTTGGCATTCTCTCGCTGCTCCCGCATTGCCCAAAGGGTTTCCTTTCCCAGTGACAAGGTTGCTTATCAGTCAGGATTTAGGTGAGCTGTATAGGCATGCTCCGAATAATTACAGGGTTGGAAAGAGAGCCAGCTGTCTCCTTTAGTTCGACACAATCGCGCTTAGATCTCGGTGGAGATGACGGCGGTTCGTGGCTACACCGCGGGTGTACGAGGCTTTCACGATCTGTAAGTATCATCGCGGACAATGCGACGAACCAGTCAGAACTCTGGTTCTGCGTTGAATATATACCAACAGTTGAGTATCATGTTTTGAATAGATTACTGAAGGAGCCTGAGCGTGCGCGGAACGTGGCAATGTTCACGTGGGGGGGGGGGGGGGGGGGGCGCAGCTGTGATTTCATTTCCAGTGAGTGGAGCGACCGTGATATCTACATGCATGTACAGTCGTGCCCAATTAATATAAGTTGAAAATGCTGCGCGTGGTCAAACTGTAGCCAAGGCTGCACGGCAGCTCCAAAATAGAAAGCACTGAGTGACGTAAACGCCGATTCAACCTCTGGTATCACCGAGACCAGCTTTGCAGGTGCTGCCGTATAAGCTTGGTGCCCCTTCAACCATGGCTACGGTGTTGCAACTTATAATGAGTGTCGTTAAATGTATGTTTTATATGCACATGTATAAAATACCAAGAGAAAGATGTACCCTCATTTCCCACCCCCCAAAAAGGTTCCCAAGTTCGCAGTTTGGTGGGCCTGCTTGGCGGGCATCTCACCTATAAAGTGCCGCTCAGTGCTGCAATGCATCCAGGACCAACAGCACACAAAGGCTCCAGGCCAGTGCGGAATACTGTGTGTTGTGCATTGCGTGGTCTGGCGTTTTGAAATAGTGTGCTAGATTTCATTTCCGTTGTTGCCCCGCCGCGATGGTCTAGTGGCTAAGGTACTCGGCTAACTGACCCGCAGGTCACGGGATCCGAGCTGCGGTGGCTGAATTTCCGATGGAGGCCGAAATGCTGTAGGCCCGTGTGCTCAGATTTAGGTGCACGTTAAATAACCCCAGGTGGTCGAAATTTCCGAAGCCCTTCACTGCGGCGTCTCACGTCTCACATACCTCACATATCAATCAAATCAATCAATCAATGAATCTATCTATCTATCAATTCATTTCCATTGTTGCCTTCTGTTACGCTAGTCTAACGGTCTAAAACGTTTTGGAGGCTACAGTCACTCCTACAAGTATAATTTACTAGTACCCCGGGATTATACGTACGATTTGGCAACTTCACAGCAGGGAGCATTCTTACGTTTCGAGAAGCCATAAAAAGAAAATAAGTAAGCAGTGAAAAATAAGAAATGCCGTGTCGGCATACCACTCTGGGTGACAGTAAAATAGAAAGAGTACAGAAGAAAGAGCAGTGCGTACAGTCGGTCAAGTCTTTATCGCGCATGAGTGGCAGTTTTTTCTGTGTATCTTTGCCATACAACCGAATTAAGTTTCAGCGGGACAAGTGTATGCCCACGAAGCACATGTCAACGAAGCAACTTTTTTTTTTTTAACTTCGTGCCGTAATGTGGTGCTGACAGACAAAAAAGTGGCCGCCGCGCACATTGGCTAAAGTTCTGGCCAACTGTATGCCTTGAGAGGACAGGGATAGAACGAATAAAGGAGGCCAGGGATAACGGGACTTGAGGTTTCAGGAGAGGATCATGTTGCACGTCTCGTGCCACGAAGAAACGCTCCACCATTGCTGGGCGCTGACCGTATTGGGAGTGGCTCACAAACAGACGCTACAGAAGAGCCTCTGGTAAAAGAAAAAAGCGCACTGTTCCGGTTGATCGAAAGCAGGCCTTCGTCGTCTTCCGTCAGGAAGCGAAAAGGCCGGAAGCGGTCGGGTAAGAATCTCTCCACATTCAAAATAGAACGCTGAATGCTTTCACTAATATCTAAACAGTGTGAATTTTTTTTTATATACCGTGATACCCTTTCTTTCTGGACCTTGGTATTCAAGATGCCGAAGACGCACGAGAAGTTTGTCGAAATTATAATTTATCTGTTTAAAAAATGGCACCAGCCCTGTCGTTTCCCGTCTAGTTTCTTTGTGCCTCCCATTTTCTATTACACCATGCACCGACTAGCCCAATAACGCGTTTTAACAAACTTCTCAAGGTTGCAGACACAAGTGACGCCTCAACCCATGCACCACAGCAATGTGGAATGTATAGCCGCGTTCACTCATTCATTGTTACTAGTGGTCATGGTGCCCGGCTGCTAAAACAAAGGTCGCGGGATCAAATACCGGTCACTGTGGCCGCATTTACTTTGAAGCAACACGATAGAGGTCAATGTGCACACATTTAGGTCCACGTCAAAGAACCCCGAGTGGTCAAAATCTCCGGAGCATCTCCACTACGGCGCCTCTCATAATCATACTATGGTTATGGGACGTAAGTGTTCAGCAATTATTATTATAATGCAATGTTTAATTGAAGCCCAACCGAAATACTTACGCACAAACGCTCCCCTTTTCGGGGGAGCGTTTGTCAGTTCTACGCAGCATGTTCTAAGGAACAACAGATGGCCTTACAGCACTAGCTTTAGGAGTTCAGACATACATCAAACCTTCGTGAAAACGAATAAGAAAAGACCTTCCTCAAGCTTCAAACTTCCCGGCGAAGAACAGACCAAATGTTGAGCTTTCCAACGAAGAGCCCTACATTAAGATAGCACACTAAAACAGAAACCATGACAGTGGTCCACAAACACGCTGACATTGAGAGCATTTAGGAGGACTGTATAATATATATACGCGTCGCTAACAGCAGACACTGAGGTCCGAAACAAGGGGTAGGCGAAACAGTGATTGACACCGGAAGTGACGCGACAAATAGCGGTCGCGTCGGGGGGACAGAGCGTGGCCTAAGCCCATTTCATTTCCGGAAGGCCACCGCCGGATTCACCCCCCGCAGTGGCTCGTAAATTCGCCCCACGTCATTTCCGGCGTACCCGCGGGCTGCACTGAGTGCTCTGACTTCTTGACACGGCCAAACCATGAATTGAAGAGGAAAAAAAGAAAGAAAGACCAGATAAAATGAAAACGAGAACGGAGGATAGAACATTGTACAAAAGAAAAGAGAGAGAAAGAAAGAAAGCCAAACACGATAGAACGTAAATATGAGACTTAGCGTAGGTTGCTGCGTAGCTGTCAGGAAGCGGAATAGAACGCCCGAAGGACGAGGGCCAGTGTGAAATGTGCAGAGAAAGCAGGAAGATTTGTCGTTTTCTTTTAATTTTTGGTTGCGCGTGGGATACCCCAGTATGGCGTAATGCTGCGGGTTTCTTTCAGCGAGCACACTTTTGGAATTTCTAAAAAGGAAAAGAAAGCGGCACATGCTGTAGCCCCCCTGGAAGAGCATAAAGTGAGAATAAAACAAGAAATTAAAAAAGTGGTCACATAACAGTTGAAAAGGAGAGAGAAGGTCTGAGGAATAAGAACAGCACGTCAAAAAAAAGGGGGGGGGGGGTGGAGAGCGACGCGAGAATTAAGAGGTCGCGCGGGAGAGCGGTCATTAGACGAGGCTCTGCTCGCAAGAGGCACGAACTTTCGTCGTGTGAAGCGTCGTGTGCCCGTCACACTTTATGCAGTATGCAAATCGTGGCTTTATTGGCGGAAACGTGGTGCTAAATCCCGCAGACCGAGTGGAGGGGTCTAAAGAGAGAAACGAAAGATGAACGGCCGCGACTTGTGCCCTGTGCGCGCTTAATTCCTTGTCCTCGACACTTTTTTTTCTTTCAGCCCCCCCCCCCCCCCCCCCCTTCAAAGGGACACCGGGAAACGTGATATCTCGTAGGCACGACGCGTCTTGTAAGGGCGGACGTGTATCGCCAACCATAAACCCCCTGCAGTATAAAGGAGAGACCCCGGCGTGTCACCGTCTTGTGAAAGTTTCAAGAAACGTGACCTGTTCAGCTCTGACCGCTCGACGAACGTGCTCGCCATTAGTCACACCACACCCTCTGTCATCATAATTCGAGATAAAGATAGTTGTTCCTCCTGCGGAACAACTGAAAGCTAATAAAAGAAAGAGCATTGAGGACTAGAACACTTAAATATTGCAGAGTAAGCCTATGACACTAAGTCTGCCCTTGTCTACCTCCATGTCGTCCGTGTTCTATCCTGCACTCGCCAAGTCAACTGAAATATTAACGACGTTCGTTCAGGTTGTATGCACCATCGATGAATGGTTAAAGGGAGGGTTTGATGGTGCATGTTTGACACCGTGAGCAGCTGTAGCGCAAACTCTCCATTCGGCCCCGGCTAAATACTGGCTATATCCGGGAAACCAGACGAAGAATGTTCGGTTTTCTGGCTGTATCACGTGCATTAAGCGGAACTTGGTTAAGAGTGATACATACTACGTGCTTAGGTGTCACAAAGCAATTCGTAATCGTAACCGCATAAACAGCGCAATCAGTTACTAGCTTAAAGGTCAGATGGTCATAATATTCAACTTAATAGAGAGCGTTGTTATCACTTAATTCTTTCATAATCCGGCACTGAGACTTTATTCCGACTTTATATATATATATATATATATATATATATATATATATATATATATATATATATATATATATATATATATATATATATATATATATATATATATATATATATATATATATATATGCAGCCCATGGTTTCCTTTTTGTGAGATCAGTGTGCGTGCATGGTAATTCCATTAACAAATTAGTAGAATAAGTGAGCATGTTATTGGCACACAATTTCTACAACGATTCAGCAAGTGGTTGATCTGTGGACCGACTGAATGAACTAAGCTTTAGTTTATCACCCGAGAGTGGCGTGCCACAATAAACGATGCAGTCGAGGAAGGTTGCATATCAAAGTACTCCGAGAATCGAGGTTTATTTAGCGTGTAAAAGCACACGTTTTTTAGAAAGCGCGAATACTTTATCGAAAGGAAGCAACGGGCTTTGCTGCATCTGTAGGATCGATTCCTCTTGAGCAATAAAAACAGTATGTTGACCTGAGCGTTTCACTTTCATTGCTTCGCATATTTTGTAAGACATTTGCCTAGACGAAGGTCCCTAGGCGGGTTAGTTGGTTCGTGCACATTGTGGACAGCAGCGAAGTAAATGGCACAATTATCACGTGGGATATAGTGCTGACTATCAAGTGGCTATCACTTGACAGGTGATAGTCAGCGCTGGGTTCTGAATGCTCATTGTGCCATTTCCTGCGCTGGTCTTACGCCACAACACACGCCTATCTTCGGAGAAACATCTCGACCACACTCACCCTTTTCGATGCTGATCTGCCTGTCCTGGTGCCTGGCGTTGTCCGCGGCCACCTTGAGCAAGCCCTGTATGTTGCGCAGGAGCGTCTCGATTGAAGACACGGCGCCCAGACCAAGTGCCGCGTCGAGGGCGTAGCGCTCGTCCATGCCTGTCCCTGCCTGGCCCCCACCACCCCCGCCGCCGCCACCGTGGGGCTCGGGACTGCTGCTTCCTTCAGCGCCGCTAAGCTCTGTTAGCGCAATGCGTTTCGAAAAAGAAAAAAAAGAAAAAGAAAGATTAATCGAACATACACTCTTATTCTCTAAATTGTAAAAGACGTGCAGTTGCGAAAAGTGCGCCACCCTATATCACGATTTGAAAAATAAAGAATAAAACTATGAATCGCTCGTTCATTGAGTGTGCAGTTACGCAGCCACACGGCCGATTGTTTTGGGTGAAAACTCTCAATCAGGCTACTTTGTCAAGCAGTATGTGGATAGGACGCTCGGGATACGTAAAATGCTTTTATCATTGTCGAAAGTTCACGAAGTTGTGTCGCGTACAGGCTTAAAAAAAAAACACGGCTTAGGTAGCGAATGGTCCATATATCGCATATACATATATAACTATCCGACTATGTATTGACCACTCAGCGCGAAGTGTTTCATTTCTGCTGCACTAGTTTTGAAGCGCAGTAAATACCGGCCCTCATGCGCACAGCTTCACGTCACAAATCTTGAATAAAGCGCCGCGATTGGGAAACAGGTTTTAAACATACTCTCACCACACAGCGTAACGTCTTTTGTCGCAGCTATAAGAGGTTTATGCCTTTCTCTGCCTGGTTCAGCCGGACCAACATATTTAATGACGTCGAGTAATCGCTGGTGTTGTACGTATTTTCGTAAACGAACTTACACAGAACCACCACTGGCGACAGTGATGACGCAGTCACTAACGCGGTGTCTAAAGTTTTTTTTTTCATGCTGAATTCGCTTGTAACTTGCAACAGCGCATGTATTGAAGTGAAGCATGACGAATTGTCAGTATAGGCATTGCGTGCAATACGCCACATTTATATTATAAAGCACCTGGTAGCAGTATCGCGGAAGGCAGCTAAGAGCCATACCGAGGTTTCTGACGGTCTTGATGCAAGCTTCTGTGCGCACGAGCGAAAAAAAACTGGGAATATCGCACATCTTTATCTCCTGTTAGGAACTTATCTCTGTCATTTTTACTCTCCCCTAGTAACGTCGTTCTTTATGCTTGCCGGCTAAGACGTTTCAGAAATGCGCTAAACCGTTTTTCTTCGCAGACGTTTTGAGACGAGACGCACCGGGGTCACGGTCGTCGGTGTCGTCCTCGGTGTCGTCTTCGGCGTCGGCAGCCACGCCGTCGTGGTAGTCCCGCGTCGCGCTGTTGCGATGGCCGTGTTGCGACAGGTTCAGCACCGGAGGCCCATGTCCGTTGGACTCCGACACTGGAAGGCCGCCTGCGGTAGAGAGAGCCGCAGCGCGAGCTTTCGTTGCCGTTAGTTCGTACTTCTGATAGCGCGTAAAAGCTTTACGTATACGGACGCATAGAGTTTTCTAAAGTTAACTAGAGGGAACTCTGGCGCTGCGATCGTTCAGCGACCATGGGAATGATGGGTAGTACACACATTTGCCTGGTCTTCGTACTTGCGGGCGGCGAATCGTACTTTCGGCTTCGTTTAATGCTGTGTTTCGATTTTGTTTTGAAAGAAAGAACAAATCCTTTTGAACTTCGTGACTCGATTCAAAGTGATAAGCCAGAAAAATAAGGTTGTGAAGCGCAAACGCTGAACATTTGCTAATTTTTTTTTTCGTGAAAGAAACAGCTCCAAGACACACGAACACACACGCATCCAGAAGCAGACCAGAAGTACGAAAACTAGACAAATGTGTGTACTACCCATCATTCCCGTGCTCGCTGAAGCGCCGTGCGTTGCAGCTCCCATAGACACTAGCGCCAGAGTACCCTCTAGTGTATATTAGGAAACTATGTACGGACGCACTCAAAAGAAGTGGAAAATAAACGCGAAGAAGTGTGTTAGGGCATGCGCTTAGCTGCAGTATTTCTGCTGGCATCCGATGCTGAATTCGAAATACTTTACGGCTCAACATGCTCGTCAAGTCACAATGACGAGAGCTAGGGTTTTTTGAAACCGCTCCGGCGGCTGTTTATTTCTTATCCATATCCTTTATTTTTATGGAAACATTAAAAAAAGGTTTCGCAGGTGCAGCTTTTATCTTCCGGTCTGTATACCATCTTTACAGTACTATGCATGTCCTGTGCTCAACCAGGTGTGTATATGTAGAGACATTTCCCTCTGACGCAGACAAGCATCGGCGTTAGTTAGGTGTAGCACGACAACGTATGGTCCTCCTCACCGTTGACAAAAGCGACCGAATCCTTGAGCCGGCTTCCATCGTAGGACGAAAAGTTCCGGTCCCTAACGCTGCCGCCGTCGTCTCGCAACCTGCGGGGGAAAAAAAAAGGATGCAGCGACTTATGAAACCAAACATCGCATTATATAAGCGAACAAAGCAACATCCATACATAAACTAACGAGACGGAGAATAGAAGAGCTGCGACAACGCAAACGTCTTCGCCTCATTTGCGTTGTATTATTTTACGGCAACCGTGCCAACAAACCCAAGTTGTCGCACTACGTGGCCCTACCTGAAAGAGAAACAGATGGTTTGCGCTGACGTCGCTGAAGCAGCCACGCTGGAGCACCCACATGGTGGCACGTTAACTTTGTAATGTCACGTTAAGGTAATCTGTACGTCGCATGCTGGTTATTTCCCTATTGATACACAGAGGCCCAATAACGTTCCAGCATCGTCATCATCACACCGAAGCAGGTTAATCACCACGTGATTATACTGCCTTCACGTCGTCTCCGCCACCAGATTGTGCGTCCATGACGTGAAAGACTGGTAGCTCTACGAAAAAAAAAAAAAAAACGGTGGGAGAAAACTGACGTCGCGAACTCAGGCCCCCGTGACGTCCCACGGTGACGTCACAGCAAGCTTTTCCTTCGATACAGGCCACCTACACGAATAAGGTGACGTGGGTTTCTGCAGCACTTTTTTTTTCGTTTATTTTCCTGAACGCTTTGTCACTCAAGGCCTCTGCCTAAAGATACAGGCTTTCGCCTTAAAACTGCATTTAAATAGCGTCGCACCCCTAGCGTCACGAGTTGGTAATTCATCGTCAAGAAAATTTTAACAGAGCGAGAATAAACACGAATTCACAAACCATCAAACTCCCAACACTTGAGTTCACATTTAAGGGGTGTGGCTGCCTGCCTTGCCTACAATCAAAAAGAAGTGGTCTGCAAAAACAAAAATGTGCTCGCAAAAATTGTAGAGGCGCCCCGCATCGCATGTTTGGGGAAGAAAAACATCAGCATGCCTTACAGTGACTATCACAAAAAAAAAGTTGCTTGGCTTTCACATGCGCAAGATCTCGCAAGATAAAGTTGCCTGGACTTCCTTTTAATTTTATTTATTTCGTCACTTGTTAGCGATCATTTTACGGTAATAGTCGCATGTTGATTGGCGCTCACAATTTTTCACTACTTAAATGTCTCTTTTCTGAATGAAAAACCAGCTGAACGGTAATAGTCGCATGTTGATTGGCGCTCACAATTTTTCACTACTTAAATGTCTCTTTTCTGAATGAAAAACCAGCTGAAAGTCAGCGCTCGTCCATATCAGCTCTGTTTAGTGCATTCGTGTTTATTTCCTTGCCGCTTAAATTTGCTCATAATGGTAGTTATGATCGGCATATAATATCTCTACCAGAATAACTGTTCTTTCGCATTGCGAAGTCAGCGCATTTATGTATAGATAGAGAAAGGCAAGAAATTGAGAGAAAGACAGGGAAGCCAACCAGAATTGTAGCATGTATACTTGGCGGCTGCGCTTGCGTAGCTTTGGTGCCTAATTCAAGTAGCTAGTGACTATCTTTAAAAAACAACAACAACACAACAAATGGTTTAGAGAGATCGCAGTCTTGACACGATGCACCAGCACCGTGATATCTCGATACCAGTTAACATCTGACGGGAGGGCGTAGTGTGTGTCTTTAGTGAAGCCACCATTTCCAAAGTATCTTGGAACCTTTGCGTTTAAATGTTTGTTTCCAGATTTTTAAAAGCTTGCACGTTAGACGTAACCATATTATCACTGAGAAGACATTATGCACAGTGGCCAGCCCTCACAATACGCGTTCTCAATTGAGCAAAACCACGCTCTGGAGGTTCTTTCTATAAGCCCAACGGCACATTCGGCTCCCTCACTCTGTCGCCCCCCCCCCCCCCCCCCCCGCCCTCTGGCTTTTACCTCTCCCTTTTCTAAGCTCTATGGACTTCGAGGGCATTAGCAATGTCGTGTTATATAGGAGCGTGGATGAAACAAGAGCACGCGCTAGATTGATGAAAAATTGGACCTGAAGCGCCGCTCAGAAGTATAGGAATGCAGAGGCCGTACCGTGATGGGGACCCACGCGTCATTTCCATTTTAATTCAAACCGGAATGAACGGAAAGCCGAGAAAAGCCCATCGCGAACACCGAGGCAAACGAGTCTTTTGTTCTTGCAAACTGAACAAAAAAAAACGAAAGTGTTGGAAAAAGATATATTGAGAACCCGCACAATTAAGAACACAACAGAAAATGATGAAAATCAGGCCCTGCCAGCCGATGCGTATCGTAGAGGCCCAGATTTTTTTTGGGTGATCCAATCTGCATATCTGTCCTGGGAATCAACCGCAATGAGAATTTTTTTTATCGCTACCACAGTCAAACCTTTTTTTTTTCGTGTATAGCTGATTTGATTTTATGACATGACGTGGAATACATATCTTCACTTAACTTTTTTTTTGTTCTTCAAGTAGCGTTCAATTACATAGGTTGCGCACAATAAAGCTTTCTATTGTGAAATGCTTGAAGAGCACTTCATTTCTATGCACTAACGCCGTCCCCTCTTCTATTTCCAGCTTTCCAAGCTAACCTTTTTAATCAGGTTTACCGCCAATATAAAAATAGTCACAGCCTTCGCATGAGACTATTGATACGGCAGTACATTGGAACTTCTTCGTAGCAGATTAGATAGCTTTTGTCATGATAATTTGCAAGAATGGCCCCTTAGCTGCGAAGACATTTTTTTGTTTACTTATAATAAAAACGCGGTGTCCAGGTGGCTACATCGAACTTCATGCATAACTCGTGAAATAACGAAATGTTTTTATTCGAAAGAAAGTAAGTGCGAACAGAGATTTAAGCTCAAAAGTTCGCATACATAGTTTAATACAAGACTGATTACAGCAACATAACAGATCCTTAATCTGTTATCTATTAATGCAATAGAGTAGCAGTAATTAATGTAAGCGCGGCACAACCTAAATAAGGCAGGAGTTCAGTGGAATATGTTCTTCAAGGCATAAACGGCACACCTTAAAGCATCTATGCGCACTCAAGACACAAGATGAGGAGAACGATACTCACCGCGGTGGACTAGTGCCTAAGGCACTCGGCAGCTGACCCACAGGTCGCGGGATCGAATGCTGGCTGCGGCGGCCGCATTTTCGATGGAGACGAAAATACTTGAGGTCCGTGTGCTTGGATTTCGGTGCACGTTAAAAAACTCCAGGTGGTTCAAACTTCCCGAGCCCTCCACTACGGCGTCTCATATGGTGTTTTTGGGACGTTGCTGTAAGTTACTTGAACACATTATCGCCTCCCATATTTACGCTCATCTTGAACATAATTACTTCTTTTTTCCTCAGCAACACGGTTTCAGAAAAGGACTGTCATGTGACACGCAGCTGCTAGAATTCACAACTGACTTGCACTCTAACATGGACGCTAATCTTCAAACGAATTGTATTTTTTTAGATTTTGCCAAAGCATTTGACTGTGTGGCACACTCGCGTTTATTCTCGAAATTATCAGCTCTCTGTCTGGATTCTTTAACATTATCATGGCTTCGTAACTTTCTTTCTTTCCGTCAGCAGTTTACTTCAGCTAACAGTTTTACCTCATCTCTCTGTGACGTAACATCAGGTGTGCCCCAGGCCAGTGTCCTTGGTCCTTTACTGTTCCTAATATACATTAACGATTTACCCACAGGCATATCTTCTAACCTGCGTCTTTTCGCTGACGACTGCATCATTTACCGCTCAATTAAATCCACCAAAGATCACCTCGTACTTCAAAATGATCTCATATTAATTGCAAAGTGGTGTGACAAGTGGCAGATGAGTCTTGACTCTACTAAATGCAAGGTTATCACTTTCAGCCGCAAGCGCATCAATTCCGATTTTTCATACCTCATAGATAGCACATCAGTATCCCAGGCATCATCGTATAAATATTTAGGCGTCCATCTCAAGCACAATCTTTCATGGGACATGCATATTAACACCATTACTGCCAAGGCATCCAGGTCACTTGGATATCTGCGCCGGAACTTGTGGAACTCACCAAGCAGTCTAAGACAACTCGCCTATGAAACCATCGTTAGTCCGCAATTAGAATATGCTTCACCAGTGTGGTCTCCTCATCAAATCTACCTGACTAACAAGCTTGAGTCTGTACAAAACAGAGCCGCTCGTTTCATTACTTCCAACTACAGCCCACATTCCAGCATAACGCAGATCAAACATGACATACCGCTTGTGCCATTAATTGTACGTCGTTCCATTTCCCTTTTATCTTTATTCCATAAATATCGCTATAGCATCAGGCCATCTCCCTTACCACTGGAAGCGCCTTCACGCATATCACGCCGCTTGCATAATCAATATAGCATTAAACGCATCAGTGGACGAACTAACACTTTCAATTCATCAGCACTTCCCCGAGCCATTGTTCTATGGAATGATCTTCCCGACAATATTGCATCTATCAGTAACCATCAAGCATTTCTTGACCAATTGCGTAAGCATTTCTTGAAATAGTATCGTGTCGTCACCATTACTTTTTATTTCGCGAATTCTTCCGCCATTCTTTCCTTTGCGAGTGTGTGTGATTGGCGAAAAATTGTTTCATGGAATAAGAAATGCTGTTCCTCTGTTTGAAAATGCTTTGCACTGTACATATGTATGCACTGTACCCTTTTTTTGAATTTTGTTTCCCTGTATTTATTAATGCATTTATCTATGATATTTTTTTGTTTCGTACTTGCTCCCCTTACTCAATGCCCTATCGGGCCCTGTAAGGTATCATGAATAAACTATCATTATTAGGAGACTAGGATGCATACACCTGCTAAAGTATAGGCATCTGCAGCCTCGAAAAAAAATCACAGGCGTATCCACGGATTGAATCATGATTGGTGGGGCGAAGTGTTCGTCAGTCCGTCCGCGCGGCCGTCCGTTTGTCCGTCCATCCGCGTGACCGTCGGTGCGTCTGTCCGTCCATACGTCCATCCGTACGTCCGTTCTTCTGCGTGTACGTTTGTTCGTCTGTCTGTCCATCTGTGCGTCTGCCCCTCTGACTGTCTCTCCGTCCGTCAGTCCATCCGTTCAAGCGTCTGTCCGTCTGTCAAGTGAACACTCCAAGTACAGCCATCTCATATCTTTTCATCATGTATTAATCACATCCAAGTGCCGCCATCCAGCGGACATTCTAAGGACCACTCTTTCGGGTATGTGCCACCGATGGTTACGCACTACAACGAGAGACGCACAAGCCACACCATAAGAAGCTTCGCCTCTAAAACAATGCAGTCGTTTCAGTGAAACCCAGTGCTTCAACGGCTTTTACTTCTTTTAAAAGAGTACTGACGTGGTTTTGAGACATCGTGAGAGGGGGATATCCGTAATACACAGTGTTCTCATTTTCCACGTACCGGAGTCAGGGAACAAGTATAAAATATTTTATTTTGATTTTAAAGTGTTCGTTGCTGAGCGTATGCAAGGCAGCCTCACTGCGATGGACATCAGTCAACGAGTCAACAGAGTACCACCGAGTTTGCTAATTCCACGCCCTGCGTGCATCCTAGAAATCACTGTCGGGGTGACTGGACGAGAATTCGAATTCACTCATCGTTGCTAGCGTGCACCACAAGCACCACGACGGTTCTGCCACTAGCACATCACGAATTGCTGTTTCGCCATGCGGTCTGTTAGGACCGGCGCCAGGTCTGACAATGGATCGGCGTTCCTTTTGATGTTCCTTTTGAGTCGCCAAACGGGTTGGCGGCCTGTGTCCGCCATGTATTGTTCCCACCTGGCCGGAGGGTGCGGCGTCCTGCCGCCGCGGCGCCGTGAGCAGTTCGGGAGACCACCGGTGCAGCTTCTTCTTTGGAAGATGACGGCGGCGGCGGCGGCCGGGAATCGTCCCGCTAATTGAACGAATCGTTCGGCACCATTTGAAGCTTGTTTACGGCGGCCCTTTCGATGGATGCAGTCATCAACTTCAGACCCCTCGCCCAGCGACACACCTTGACGGGGGGGGGAGCCGCGTTCGTGCCACATGGCCGTGCGGTGACCACGCTTCAGTTTTGAACGTTCGCGTGGACCGTGCGTGCTCGTCACCCTCGCGGGTAATGTGTGGTCCGTGATTGGACGGTGCCCTCTGTACGCGGTCCCCGATCTAGGGATCTGGGGAGGACAGACCCTTTATAATGAGCCCCCACGGCTCATTCGGTGTGCTTTTTCGAGTGGAGAGCTCGCCATGTACGAAGAACGCCACTATATATCTAAACTTTCTTATTGACCTCTCTCTAATGTAAATAAACGTCTGTTCTCTGTTTTCCCATATAAGCATTGCTTCTCGCTATAAGGGACGAGTCCGATGGGAGCCAGCTACCAACGACGAGACCCACAGGACTCAGGTCCCAACAACTGGATGGCAGCGGTGGGATCGAGCTCATCGACCAGGAGGCAATGCTGAGACCTGCTGTCTGGAGGACCTAGAGTCGGACAAAACTGCTTCGTGGCATCACTGACAACACTGGAAGGAACGCGTCCGAATTCATGACTGCATAGGGTGAGTGCACTGCTTTTCTTTGCTGAGATATCACCAGGCTTTGCGTAGGATTGTAAACAAAGCAGTGATTTGGTAACGGTGGACGGAAGTATTGATAGTACGTCAAAGTTGTTTAGTTAAAAGAGTTAGCAGCACCAAGGACCGCCATGAATTTGAAGGGACTAAAAAAGCCAGAGTTGTTAGAGTTGGCCCGAGAGCTGGGCCAGGTAATTGCCGAGACGAAAAGAAAGCAGGAGATCATTGACGCCATCGAGAAGATCGGGGCAGATGACGAGGAGCTGAGCGAATGCTTGGAGGCTATTACGCAAAGGAAAGAGGAGCAGAGGCTCCGTGAGGAAAAAGAGGAGCAGAGGCTCCGTGAGGAAAAAGAGGAACAGAGACGTCGTGAGGAAAAAGAGGAACAGAGACGTCATGAGGAAAAAGAGGAAAGGGAAAGAGAACGTATCGATCGTATGGAAATGAAACGCCTAGAAATTGAACTAGCAAAGGCTCAATCAATGAACGGAGCTAGCGCAGTGGCACGAGAAAGAGAGCGCCGAATGACAGATTTGATGCCATCCTACGCGGTAGGAGGGGACATGGGTCTTTTTCTGGTGCACTTTGAGCGCACGTGCGAGAGGGAAAATTTTGCTAAAAACACGTGGCCCCAGCGCTTGCTTACGCTGCTGCCGTGTGAAGTAGCTGACATTATAGCCCGTATGGGTAAAGAAGACGCAGACGACTATGACAGAGTCAAAGCGAGTCTGCTCAAAAAGTACAGACTGTCAGCGGAGGCGTTCAGGCGAAAATTTCGTGAGATCGAGAAAGCCAAAGACGAGTCATACCCAGAGTTTGCGTACACCTTAAAGGTAAATCTGGAGGAATGGCTTAGAGAGGAGGGTGCGCTTGGCGACGCGGAAAAGACTCTGCAGTGTTTTGCGTTGGAACAATTCTTTCGGCGTCTACCTGAAAACATTAGGTACTGGGTTCAGGATAGACAAGGAGTAGATACTATCACGAGAGCGGCAGAGCTCGCAGAGGAGTACGTAAATCGCCGTGCCCTCGAAGGCGAGGATG
Organism: Rhipicephalus microplus; assembly: GCF_043290135.1. Taxonomy (NCBI): domain Eukaryota; kingdom Metazoa; phylum Arthropoda; class Arachnida; order Ixodida; family Ixodidae; genus Rhipicephalus; species Rhipicephalus microplus. The sequence goes on along the minus strand of NC_134701.1, from coordinate 270,550,906 downwards.
TCCCTAGGAGGGAGATTAGTAAATATCGGGCCGACAAGCCTCCGCGATGGACAAAGTCGGGTCGGTATATGCCGAAGGAGGGTTTAGACTCCAAAGGAAGCGGTGATGAGAAAAACAAGAGAAAGGAAGAAGCACCCGAGAAAAGGGCGGAAGGGCAACAGAAAAAGGCGTTCGAGGCCAAGAAGCCGATAGTTTGCTATAACTGCCAACAGACGGGGCATATTTCTTTGGGTTGTAAGAACCCGAAAGTTGTGTTAATGTCACTCTGTAGTAATGACGAAAACATGAAATTGCTAGAGCCATACATCCGAGACCTAGTCGTGAACGGCCAACCGTGCCGCGTGCTCCGCGATTCGGCCGCCACTATGGATGTAGTGCACCCGTCCTATGTCGAGGAGAGTCAGTTTACAGGAGAATGCGCATGGATAAGACAAGCAGTAGAGACAAACAGTGCATGTCTCCCAGTAGCAAGAGTCCGCATCGAAGGCCCTTTCGGTGTTCTAGACACTGAAGCTGCCGTTTCGGCACATCTCCCAGTGCAATACCCGTATTTGTTCTCAAATAAATCAGAGTACTTGCTGCGACAAAAAGGAATTGGGTTCAGTGAGGGTATCGTACAGGCCTTAACTCGATCCAAAGCAAGGGAGCTCGCCGCTCAGACAGTTTATAAAGATCCGGTGGCAGACGAAACAGCTTCAGCGGCAGAGCCTTCTTTACCTGGCACGAAACTGGACCACCCTATAATGGAGCCTCAAAACACAATATCTAAAGAAAGATGTAAGAAACCGGATGAATCCGAGGCATCTCGAGAAGTAGAATGCACTATAAAGCTGTTAAATGTAAGTCCTACAGAACTGATAGTGGAACAGGAAAATGACTCCACTCTCCGTAACCTAACGCCAGACGCGAAGGAAGGGGTGGCTAAGCAAAACATTCAGTTCACCAAGAAGGGGGGCGTCTTGTACAGAAAGTACACGAGTCGAAAAGGAGTTCGGTTTAATCAGCTAGTCGTACCGTATCCTTTCCGCAAGGAGCTGCTGCACCTGGTCCACGGAGGTTTGTGGTCAGGGCATCTCGGCATCAAAAAAACAAAAGAATGTTTGTTACGGGAGTTTTACTGGCCCGGCTGCTTTCGGGAGGTGGAGGCATTTGTAAGAAGCTGCGACACGTGCCAACGCGTTGGCAAGCCAGGGGATAAGGCTAAAGCACCTATGAAGCTGGTCCCCATTATCACAGAACCGTTTCGCAGGCTAGTTATAGACACAGTGGGTCCACTTCCTGTAACGCAGTCCGGGTACCGGCACATACTCACAGTGCTCTGCCCGGCCACGAAATTCCCGGAAGCAGTACCGTTAAAGGAGCTCAGCTCGGAAGAGGTAGTTAAAGCGCTTTTATCTATCTTTGCACGTGTAGGCTTCCCTGCAGAAATTCAGTCCGACCAGGGATCTGTTTTTACAAGTGCACTAACCTCGACATTTCTAGAAAAGTGTGGTGTTAAAATCATCCACAGTTCAGTGTACCACCCTCAGTCAAATGCTGTAGAAAAGGTACATTCAGTCATGAAACGGCTGCTACGCGCCCTTTGTTATGAGCAAAAAGAGGATTGGGAGGCTTGCTTGCCCGCAGCTATGTTCGCGCTTCGGGTCGCTCCTCACGAATCAACAGGGTTTTCGCCTGCGGAGCTTGTTTACGGACGTGCTCTTCGCTCCCCACTTCGCATTGTTCGAGAATCTTGGGAGGGCCGGGCGGACGACCCTTCGGTAGTAGCATACGTACTTGAGCTGTTGGACCGACTTCACGCAGCTCAAGAACTAGCGGAGCAGGAAATGCGCCGAGCTCAAAACAACGCTAAGCGCTATTATGACAAGACAGCCCGGACGCGAAGCTTTCGAGTGGGGGAAAAAGTGATGATACTGAAACCCTCACTGAAGAATAAACTTCAGGTCCAGTGGGAGGGACCTGTTGAGGTGGTTCAGAAATTGTCAGACACAAATTACTTGGTTACTGGACTGGGAAGGCGTAAAACGCAACAGGTGTACCACACTAATCTGCTCAAACCGTACCAGCAGAGGCATGCCGTTGTAAACATGTCGCTCAATCAACCGGAAGAAATGCCTATTGATTTCCCGGAGTTAACAACAGAAAACAAAGACATTGGCGAGACTATTAGTAACCTGGTAGAGCAGGCGGAGTTGGAGCCAGATCAGAAAGCGGAACTGAAGGAACTATTGTTTGACTTTAAAGAAACATTTTCAGACACACCTGGCAGAACCAAAGCCCTAGTTCATGATATTGAGCTGACATCTTCGGAACCAATTCGTTCTAAAGCTTACCGCGTTTCCCCGAGGCAACGGGAAATAATGGCCGCGGAGATAAACCGAATGCTCGAGCTAGGAGTGATCGAGCCAGGAGAGAGTGATTACACCTCGCCTCTGATCTTGGTTGAGGTCCCAGGGAAAGAGCCGCGACCGTGTATTGACTATCGGAGGCTCAACTCGATTACAAAGGACCAAACTTATCCAATTCCGCATATTGAGGAAAGACTTGAGCAAGTCAGCAGTGCCAATTTCATCTCGACTTTGGATTTAGTCAGGGGATACTGGCAGGTGCCTCTAACTGAAAGGGCTAGTAGGCTTGCGGCGTTTATTTCCCCGATGGGAACATTTCGGCCGAAGGTCCTTAGTTTTGGATTAAAGAATGCCCCTTATTGCTTTTCTGGCCTAATGGACAAAGTGTTACAGGGTATGGAGGACTTTGCCCTCCCGTACCTAGATGATATTGCTATTTTTTCTTCTTCCTGGATAGACCACATGAAACACTTGCGAGCTGTGCTATGTCGTCTGCGTGAGGCCGGCTTAACAGTGAAGGTTGCGAAATGCCAATTGGGGCGCGCTGAGGTAGCTTATCTAGGGCATGTAATAGGCCAAGGCTACCGCCGGCCGTCAGAAGTAAAGCTGGCCGCAATAGACAACTTTCCCCAACCACGAACCAAGAAAGACATTCGGTCGTTTCTTGGATTGGCCGGTTATTATCAAAGGTATATCCCGCGTTACTCTGACATTGCAAGTTCCTTGACAGACGCTCTTAGAAAGACTGAACCCCAGACCGTAAAATGGGATGGGGCCAAGGAACATGCATTTTCTACGCTAAAGAAGGCACTAAAAAGTCAGCCAGTGTTGAGCGCGCCTGACTACTCTAAGCCGTTCATTCTTCAGTGTGACGCCAGCGACCGGGGTATGGGTGTCGTGCTTTGTCAGAGGGGAGAGAACGACCAGGAACACCCTGTACTGTATGCCAGTAGAAAGCTTTCTGTTCGTGAGGAAGCATACAGTGCCTCAGAAAAGGAATGTGCCTGCGTTGTTTGGGCTGTGCAGAAGCTAGCTTGTTACATCGCCGGTTCTAGGTTCACAATAGAGACTGACCACTGTCCCCTCACATGGCTACAGTCCATGTCATCGAAAAACGGCCGTCTTTTGCGCTGGAGCTTAGCTCTTCAACAATACACCTTTGATATCCATTACAAGAAGGGTAAACTCAACAGCAACGCAGATGGTCTGAGTCGTTGTCCCTAGTACCCCGAGGGCTTCAAAACGATTTTCTGCTTTCTATCCTCGATTTGAGGCCCACTAGTTTTCTGTATTTATCCAATCATGTGTCAAGTGTTTTGTTTAATGTCTTCAAAAGTGGCTGATGTGGTGTTGCGACTCGGCGGGGGCCACAGGAATAAAGTTGAGGTAGAAGGAAATGACTTCCACAGGTGAATCTGAGTCTGGTGATTCTGAGTAGAGAATTGCCGTGTGCTTGCTTGTGTGTGGGTGTGCTTTCGGCGCAGTTTCCGCAGTTCCTCGTTTGTGGTGGGCGGAGAATATGGTGGAGGGGTTCACCTCATCCCTGCGAGCAACGCCCTCTTGGTCGATGATCATCGGATCCAGTGTTCGGGACCAAAGTAATAGAGGAAGAGCCGACAAGCTGCAATACAGATCCCGCTGCACAGTACCTGCTGGCCACTGCACCTCGGGATCTTCTTTCCCCGGCGGAGAGGCTGTTAGGACCGGCGCCAGGTCTGACAATGGATCGGCGTTCCTTTTGATGTTCCTTTTGAGTCGCCAAACGGGTTGGCGGCCTGTGTCCGCCATGTATTGTTCCCACCTGGCCGGAGGGTGCGGCGTCCTGCCGCCGCGGCGCCGTGAGCAGTTCGGGAGACCACCGGTGCAGCTTCTTCTTTGGAAGATGACGGCGGCGGCGGCGGCCGGGAATCGTCCCGCTAATTGAACGAATCGTTCGGCACCATTTGAAGCTTGTTTACGGCGGCCCTTTCGATGGATGCAGTCATCAACTTCAGACCCCTCGCCCAGCGACACACCTTGACGGGGGGGGGAGCCGCGTTCGTGCCACATGGCCGTGCGGTGACCACGCTTCAGTTTTGAACGTTCGCGTGGACCGTGCGTGCTCGTCACCCTCGCGGGTAATGTGTGGTCCGTGATTGGACGGTGCCCTCTGTACGCGGTCCCCGATCTAGGGATCTGGGGAGGACAGACCCTTTATAATGAGCCCCCACGGCTCATTCGGTGTGCTTTTTCGAGTGGAGAGCTCGCCATGTACGAAGAACGCCACTATATATCTAAACTTTCTTATTGACCTCTCTCTAATGTAAATAAACGTCTGTTCTCTGTTTTCCCATATAAGCATTGCTTCTCGCTATAAGGGACGAGTCCGATGGGAGCCAGCTACCAACGACGAGACCCACAGGACTCAGGTCCCAACAGGTCACACTGCGATGACCCGTAACTGCGAAGTTGCCCCTTCGATATCAAAACCGAAAGGGTCTTTTTTTATAAAGGTAATGATATTAAAAATATATTAAATGCGTCCCAAGGAAATACAATATTCTTTCTAGGGTTTCTGACACTAGTGTTTTTTATTCATAGCGAGAATCCGAAAATATTTAGAGTTCACGGCAGGACTATACACTCAGCACAACTCACATATCCGTATTAACCATTATGTTTTCCTATCGGACAGCCTTGTTTTTCGTCAATTTAAAGGGGTAGCTGCGGGCGCGTCTGCGCTCTTTAATTTTTCTTTCTCTCTCTCAATATTTTATATACTTTTGCCACATAGTCACACAATACGCACCGTATATAAAACTCTCCCGGGTCCACTGTGGGCATTAGACTTTGAAGTTCCGCTTTCACCAGCACACAATACGAAGAAGACAACACGGCATAACTACGGCACATCGTGCGGCATGTTAACAGATTCGACGACGCTCCCATTCAAAGTTCGCGCAAGATAAAGCCAAACCGGCTTATCGCATTCATAACACCGACGTTTCCACACCACACGTCTTGCCCATCGTAGAACTGTCACCGTTCCCATTCCCACAGTGACATGTCGCAGACAGGAGCCCGACAGCGACCCTTATTATCCCAATTAAGTTATTTGTTTTTCGGCACCGCCGCTCACAACAAACCAGACTTCCCAACCTCTCAGCTTTTCTCCCGTAATAAATGTCCCTCTCTCCGAAACTTCTCGCGTGGGAGCTCATTGGATGTCGCTAAGCTCGCTGGGATCTCACGGCATATGTGAGCGGCAAAGCCTAACAGACAGCCGAGCGAATCTAGCATTCAGTCATTCACGCAGTCTGTTGCCTCTTGCTGTGTACCCTGAGTGGAGACGGCAAAAAGAAAAAACAAATATCGAAAAGAGCAAGAATAAGAGTCCGAGGAAGCGCGCAAGCACTCACAACAGCTTAGCGCTCGAGCAGTGAAAAATAAAATAAATGAGCCGAATAGAGGCGCGATATAAATAAATAAAAACCAGAGGGAGAAAAAAAAGGAAAGTGAGACAGCTATGACAGATTCAGATTTACGCTGCGATGCACTTAACGCCATTGTTTTGGGAGGTGTCCGAAAAGTTCCCTTTGTCCGGGCCTTTCGCAGTCTCTCTCTTTTTTTTTATTCTGCACTCCTCGGACTTCTTTTATATATTTTTTTGGTCATTGAATTGTTTGCATTGTAAGCTGGCCCTTTTGTTGTCGCGTAATTACGTATCTTTCAGAAGACGTCGGTGCATCAAAGCGAAACTTCCCCAAAAAAAAAGAAATAATGAGGAACGAAGAAGCTGTAGAAGCAAACTAATACTGCACTGCGTCAACCAGGAAGAAAATTAAAGCCATATCAAAAAAGAAAAAAAAACAAGCGTGTGATTTGTTAATCCGCCTTGATACTTAGTTTTTTTCTTTCCTTCTGCCATCTTTTCATTGTTTTTTTTTTTTTGGGGGGGCGCACATCTACGCTTGCGTACCCACCATTTCACTACAATTTCAAGCGGAAGCAATAAAAAATATTTTGATTGTTTTAGATAAGGTTATTTTTTAAAGAACCCGACTTCCTATCCCATTTCGTATTCTATATACGACGTTGCACGTACAAATAATATACGCTTTGCATGCGCTGCCGTTACATAGTCATTCCTTCCAGCTCTTCGGTCACAATTAGCGTTGCTCTCCATCACAGACACAACTGCAGTAGCTACTTCCTTATTATTATTTGTAATACCACCTTTACACCCTTTTACAGCAATCGGCCAGGCCTCGTTCTTTATGTCCATCACGTTTTCACTCTATACCGTCATTTGCCTTCCGCCGCACTTGCATTATGATCCATAACCCTCGAATGCTAAACGTTATGCAACCATTAAGTATTAGGTAACGCACTTGACGTTGTAAAACATGGCAGTAATAGCACGTCATTATCAAGATGCCGCGGCGGGGCGTTGCATTCTCATTGCGCGCTCACGTGTGTGCAGTATACATACAATAGCCAAGCTGTACAACATGCGAGACCAAAAATAGATAAAACCCATCCAGTCATTTTTACGTGCGGTTGCAGCTACTCGTTAAGTACTTGCGCGAAACTTCTGCCTACTGCGTTAGCTTTGAAAGAGTACGAAGTGACTGGCGTTACGTAGATCTATGATGCATTGCGCATAACATGACTGCAAATATATACATTTTTCGTACGTAGTATAAGTGTATAGTCCGTGCAAACATATAAACCTTAAACATGTATAACAAAATGACGCTGGAAGTTTGCAGAGAGCTACAGGCAGACCGTTCCTTGTGAGTGGTGCTTGCTTCTCACAGACATTTTTTTTTGTACGAGGATGTGCTAATAAAGATATTGGTTTTGATACACATTTCAGTATAAGAATACTGACAAACGCCACGAGACGTCTGGCTTTTGCTTGAGTGAGAATTATTGCGATGATTGCGTGTTTAGGGAACACTAGCGTCTGAAGATACAAAGAACAAGAGCGTTGTTGTTGTTTTTTTCCACCACCGACGGGCGTTTTCCGCCTTTTCGGCACAATTCGTATCGCAAATATCCAATTCACGCGGCTCTGTGAAGAAATAAGCTCTCGATTGGCCCGCATATGACCGACATCGTGCAGCTGTAAATCATCTCCTAGCGTACATGCATTGGAGTGCAATCGTATTGTCGTTCCGCCTCGTAGCGCAGAAGTATATATCGTGGGCGAACTCATTCGCTTCGTTTGATACGCGTTTTAGTTCCCAAGCGCTGGTACCAGCCTGTAGCCGAAAAGACGTTCAGAAGCTCAGCGCTTACAGCTGACACTTTTCACCCGTTTTACGAAGAAATAAGCGGCGAGGGAGAGATATCACCTGCAGTAAGGGCAGTGAAGCCGAGAAGAAAAGGCACTCCCTGGTCTTTGAACTTTGAGTTGGTTAGCGAGCCCTTGACCTTGCCGTATCGTACTAGGTGTAAGGTCTGTTACGAGGGATCTTTACCATTTGTTTGAGATCATACACGCATACTATGTCGCTGCAAAAAGTATCTTCAGACTCTGCCATTGCGGTGAGCGGGGGGGGGGGGGTGCAGGTAGGAGGGAGCAACTTCTCCCCTTTTGCCCCGTGCCGTAATCACTTGAAGGGGAATGTCAACTATGCTTCATACCATCCTTCAGCCGGACCTATCACGTTTGCTGTTTCTTTTAATGTGGAGGGTTATGGCTACGTATACATATATATATATATATATATATATATATATATATATATATATATATATATATATATATATATATATATATATATATATATATATATATATATATATATATATATATATATATATATATATATATATATATATATATATATATATATATATTTGACGATAATGGCAACCGAGGAGCCATGATACTGCATTCAAAAAAATGCTTTCTTCCCACCTTTATGCAGGTGAAGTGGTAGAGGTCCGTGTACTGCTTGCAATGTCAGTGCACATTAGAGAACACCGGGTGGTCAGCATTTCCCGAACCCCCATCTACGGCGTCCATCGTATTCTCACCTCGGTTTTGACTCGTAAAACACCAGATATTATTACATGCTCCAATCTTGTTCATTTCAGTGTTTTTTTTTTATCTTTCAAGATGACTGACGAACACTAATTGCATATTAAGCACGGGTAGCATGCCTGCCGGTTGCACATATCTACAAACGATCGCTTTTCTTCTTGTGCATACGTGTGTCTCTTCCAGTTTCTCATCCGTTGCATGTGAATACGTGCGTTCCCCGGGAAAGTGTTTTTTGGCTTATTTTATACTGTTTTGTTTTCTCACCTACGTCCACTGGATAGTTCGTTCCATTCAGTCGCAAACATATTCATACCTTGGAGCGACGGAAAAGACACAAACATTTCATTTTTTTTTTTCATGCTAGCGCACACATGCTTCTCGTCACGAGCTTCATAAGACACTTCAATGCGTTGGCGTGAGTTACGTCGACCCTACACACAGGTTCGTTCTAGACTGACAGCAATGCACAATGTTCCTTTTTTTAAAAAGGTCTTGTTTTTAAAGAAAATGAGCAAGTACAGCATTCGAGAAACTTTTTCACTTCTTTTAAACACTTACTTATTATTTACTAAACTACACACGTATTTTAATATTATCAGCTTCTCGACAGGCTACCGTCGTGATTACACTACTTCCCTTGACAAAGAACTCGTTGATTTCATTAATTCTAGCTAATTAGCAAGGAATTTAACAAGCCGCGTATACTTTATATACAACAAATAAATCGAGATCAGCCAACGCACGCAGCGATTTCAGCGCCCCCCCCCTCCCCCTAAAAAAAGTACAAAGCTGTGAGACGATAAAGAACTGTCAGTTTGAGGGGCTTATTTGCTCAAATCGAGCTTTCCCCTGTAACGCAAGAACCGTCTCTCCATCTCTCTCTCTGAGCTTTCTTACTTCGAAGAACAAAACAAGATCGTTCGTCGCAGACGCTGTCTCGCTACAAAAAAATTTTTCGTTTCATCCTAGCGACACCACTCGGTGCGTGAGAGTAATTAGAGTGCCAACCTCCTCTCCCCTGCTTCTCCTCGGCAACTTCTTCTTTCTTATCCCAAGCCCACTTCTCCCGTGCTTCTCTGTCCGATTCCGCACGAACGGACAAACAAAAGGCTCTTCCGACACGGCACCGGGTAAAGCGAGCGGATGGGACGGACAGCACAAACGGGACCGCATTATGATTACTCCAAAGGCAGGAAAAAGAAAGAGAAGAGCGTCGACCTCCCTCGAGGACATTAATAAATCGGTTTCGCGCCCGCTGTACGAGGACTCAACGGGGCGCTAGCGTGTGCGCCGGCCGGGATGAAAGCGAAAGAAAAGCAACAAATCATTTACAGAACAGGGGACAGCAATGACAACGGTATACACACGACGGGCAATACGCGACGGACAAAGCCTAACTGCATCCTGCTCACGACAACTGCACAAACAACTATAGGCAGCGTCTGGACAACAATAAAAGAAGGAAAGGAAAAGTAATTCACTCGCCGCTGATAACTATAGGAGCGACGAAAGCTCGGGTTAAAAGGATGCCGATCGAGAACACGAGGAGGGAGAAAGCGCGGCACTTCTCGACAGGAACAAATGAATGGAAAACAAGGACTGGCTGTTCAATATGATTGCGAGCTGTGAAACCGGAGCGGAGAAGAGTCTAATGGGGCGGACGGTTCGGGAAATGAAAAGCAAGAGCTTGACGAATCTATAGAGTGAACAAATGAGCCCGGGCAAAGAGGTGGCAGTAAACAAACACGCGCCTCTGTTGTAGCGGCGCTTGCATAATCCAAGTCTTGGAGCACCACTTCGCGTGGTTTCCTTTTTTTTTTCTCGCTGTGATGAGGACTCTTCCGCCTGGAAAAAACAGCCAAACACGTGAACCCACGGCTGGAATAATGTTTAAGGAACGCAAGACCTCAGCTAAGAAAGAGAGAAACAAGAGAATCACGAGGGGCGCTGTCTTTCATCGAGGAGTTTGCGCCGCGGAGTCTGGGTCTCACACTTTTCGTATGCGCCAAAGAGTATCGCTTCCAGGAAAAACGACGCTTGCCGCGAAGAAACGAAGCCGAGTCCCCTAATGGTTCTCTTTCGTTCTTATCGCCAAGCAGCTACAGATGATGGTTCGGTGCGAAGGACCCAGTCTATTTCTTATCCGGCGTGCCAATATGGAAGAAAAGCGTCTAGTTTTGAGGATTCGCAGATTCTGGCGTCGCCGTCGCTCCTGATGCACAGTGGAGCGCGCACCTATCTGGCGGGACTTGATGTCAAGCAGGACTGCCGAGACAAGCAGAATCGTAGACCCCGAATATAACTCGCTTTTTCGTTCGCGTATCTCGCTCTTATACTCTTAGCCGTCAGATAATTTTTCTCGGCGCAGTTTGTCTCTTTTCCTATGCAACGTACTGCATTTTTCCTTGGCTCCGAACAGTGTCAAATAGAGCAAAAAAAAATAAAAAAAACACGAGTAGAGTCTGGTGAACCTACGAGCACTCCGGGAGTGTGCTGAGACGTCCGGATGCCATCGCGAGAAAAGAAGCGCCGGTCGGACCAGCAGAGGCTCAAAAATCGCGGAAGCGTTTGTCAGACTCTCAGAATTCGGTTTTCTGGTCGTTTCTTCCGCGTCGCTCTTCACTTCACACAGGGACCATTTATCAGTCCCAGCGCCTGTGAAAAAGAAAACCAAAAAATAAATAAATAAAAAAGCGTCGCGTGAGCGCGCACATCCGCCCAAATATCGCGTCTTCAGCGCGACTCCGCGTCAAACGAACAGCGCGAAGAGGGCGCACCACGTCGGTGTTGAAGATTCCTGCCTCTTCCGCAGGACAGCAAGCGTGCCGTATACACAGACAGACACTCGATCGCTTTAAATTCCGCCCAGAAGGGGGCGATGGTCGAGCGAGCCTCGGCTGCGCAGTTCTAGCGGAAGCGCGAAGTCGAGCAAGTGCTCGGATAGCCAGAAGTTGCGTGGAGAAACGCGAGGTGGCGTTGCCGTGGCTGTCGCTCGCCCTGTATGTGCCACGGTGCGCGATTTTCGGGTGCGAAACGCACGAAGTCCGCGCTTGGAGACGACCGAACCAGAGATTCCCTCCTCGTGGAAGTCAAAAAGTCGACCTGCGCGACTTCATGGGAGGAGGTGTTGGGGGGGGGGGGGGGGGCTACGATTGCTGCCCGAGCAGGGCGAGAAAGATTGATGATGGCGGGCTCTGACCCGTGGCTCTGGTCCGCCGCAGCGAGCCAGATCTGACAAATGGACCTCCGCTGTGGTGGAAGATGCTGAGCGCGTAAAGTAGAGAATGTGTACGGTACGCGTAAGGCTGGTGGCCGTCACGTGTCCAGGATTTGGAGGAGCGTGACCTTGCCGGTGTTTCTGATATACGATAGTCGTCTCGCGAGCGTCCAAGCTGTCCACCGAGGAGAATAGTAAATAAAAAGATGGTCGCGTTTTGTAGATGTGTCGTGTCGTGCTCGCGTACGCCGTCTCTGATGACTTCGTTGCAGAGCATGTTCATACGCGTAGACCTACATGACAGCCTTGATTGGATATTAGTCGATGGATCTGTACCCGACAATACCCGACTAATAAAATGGATTCAAGGTTACAATTAACAATAACACCTGAGACATTACGTGTCAGAACCTCGATGCGGATGAGGTATATGCCGTCTGATTTCGACAATCTGATGTTTGTGAATATCTGACAGCGCAATCAATACACACGGGCCTCCGGCATTTCACCTCCATTGAAATCGAACCCGTGTCCTTCGGGTCAGAATTCGAACACTGTGCAGCACCGAGGCAGACGATGTTACAGCTTGTACAAGCGGAAAGACGTGCTGCTTTACACCTAAGAGAAATACGCCTCTCCTCTCTTGTTGCGCTAAACAAAAAAACTACTCTTGAGTTTCTGTTTGTTTATTTATTATTCCCGATCTGCCATGCCCACGAAGCATTTTAATAAGACACGTAAAATCTGTTTTGCAGAGACGTGCGTCACACGACTATCGGAAGAGAGCAAAAATTATCTTTACAGAGAGTACACATGTCTACCTACTAACAACAACAACAACTACAAAAAAACTTTTTATACTTATAGCGTGTAGTGAATGCTTTTGTCCGTTCATTTCGTCAAGTGTGCCAACTAAATAACTTAGAGCGTGTAGTGAAAGCTTTTGTCCTTTCATACCATCAAGTGTACCAACTAAATTAGCAACCTATCTACTTCTTTCGCTGTGCAATGTAGTAGCTCTGGCACTGTTGCTCAGTCTCCCCACGGCGACACATTTATAGCAAAACGAAAGTTGTATATGGTCATGTCCATGTGCTGAAATAGACGTTAGTAAATGAAACAATTGTGCCCGACTTTTAAGCTTAAACACTGACACGAGGCCTATTAATAGATCAAAAGTGAGACTCACGCCGGGGCATAACGTTACTTGATCATTTTTTTTCTTTTTGCAGCGAAAGCTGTTATGAGATCACAACTCGGGTCACGCGCAGTTGTCCGCCGCCGCCGCCACCGCCTGTGTCCTTAACCTCATCGCACGAAATTAAAAAAAAAACTAGCAATAAAGACACAGTGGGGCTCGAATCCCGGGTCTGCTGTGTGTATTCCCCAGTATTCTACCACTGAGCTACGCCGGGGCATCACTTGTTGGCAAACTTGCGTTAGGCAGGCTTGATGTCGGGAAAGCAATCGAGTTAATGCGAGTTATAAAGCATTTTAAAACAGCGAAATAACAAGCAGTCGTCGCACAATGCGAATAGCGTAACGAGTGGGCTTTTCAATGCTCCAACGCATTACAAAAGCTCGTTTTTGTTCCCCTATTAACTGTGGCGCATACCCACTTCAGCCATGATTCCTCATCGTCGTCAGCCACTGCATGAACAATTGGCATAAAATTCACTGCAATTGTTTAGCGGATACCACGCTTTTCGGAAGAATGACGAAAAATCGCATAGGCAATACCGGCCTATACTGCCCAAAAGTTTATTATTAATTCTCTAGTGCGTATCAAGCAAGTGTGCTGGCAAGGTTACCCAATGAGTGTTTTGAAAAGGCTCTGAAAGGCCGCTCTTCTAGCTTTCTCTGCGACTGTGCTGCGCCTTCAGCGCAAGCCTGGCGTTTCTTTTTTTTTTTCACTTTCCTGTTTAGCCAACTGCCGAAAAGCGCTCGATTCACTTAAGTCCCCTCAAGAAATTTCAGTTTGGTGCGTGTATATATAAAAGCACGAACACACACAGTATGCTTAATCCACAAACCTCCTGCCTCATCCCCCCAAGAAAAAATACATTCCATGGTCCCATACAATGAAATTACTAAACACTACCGATTACGGAGGCAGCATTACCCTCCACCACATTCTTCATTAAATAAACAGCAGGCGACAGCATGGCGCCTATTACAAACAAGCACCTTCCCAAACCCAATTGCTTACAGTCATTGCTATCCAGATCTCTACTCCGACAAATGTAAACAGCGGGCGGACCTCAAACACATTATCTGGGTTTGTCCGCTAGTGAAGCGGCCAAAGACCAAATATTTCAATGCACAGCAGTGGCAGACCGCGCTTCCTAGCTCAAACGTCCAGGACCAGCTACAAGTTACCAGGCAAGCCGAAGATGCCGCTAGGGCCCAAGGACTCTTAGCTGCCATCTAGGAGGGAGGATATAATTCCTCGGAAACTTGCCGTTTCGAATAAAGTTGTTTCTCTCTCTCTCTCTCTCTCTTTCTGGCTGTGCCACTGTACTATGTGCAGCGTTCCACGTGAGAAAGTGCAGGGCAAGTTATAAAGGTACATTGTCCTCCCTCTCCCGGTCAAAGATATATGCTCGCACGCCTTTCTCTCTCCTCGCTTTAATTCCTGTGTCACTTTCTCCCTTGCCTTAGTGAGGTGTAGGGAACCGGATGCTACAATTCTGGTTGAATTTTCTGCCTTTCTCTTATTTTATTCTCTTTCTCACTTGAACTGAAAAAAAATTCCACGCGGAAGCCTGTGAGGATTTTTCATACGACTACGAGATGTCTGGCGTCCTAGCACAACCACCAGAGGCTGACGTTCTCAACAATGTAATTGATCTATTGCCGAGGGACATATCAATGACAGTGACACGCAGTGAGCTTAACGAACATTCCGCACATAAATACACGCTTAATAATAGTTTCTGTATATATATAGCCGAATGAAGATGAAGCATTTTGCTCAGAACGTCATTGAATCGATGCAATGTTCTTTCTTTTTGGGGCCTGTTTGACAGGAAATAGTAAATCCGATTTGTGAGATTTTTTTTCTTTTTGCCGGCAGGGTGGAGGGGCTCGTTTAGATAAATAAACGAGCGATAAAATAAAACCAGGTACCAGTTTCCATACTAGGTCACCCTGCCCAGTATCCCAATGCCATCGTTCGAAATAATGCGCCGAGCGAGGCGATAAGAAAACCGCGCGAAATGTTCGCAGAAAGAATCCGTCAAGCAGCAGTGAAAAGCCGAGAAAATAATCCCCGTGCACTGAGGCGCCCGTTCCGTCTCATTGATCCATCGTGCCCTATAGCAACGCAGCTCGAAAAGAGCGTGTGAGTCCCGATATAAAAAAAAAGAGGCAAGAATCGGTCAAAAGCGACGAATATGTGTATACGCGCCGAAAGGCGTCCGTGGCTTTGCTCTCTCAACACACGACTTGCACTCAGGCGCATCGATCAGATTTTGCCGCCTCGGTTTTGACTTTCTCAATGGCCTTCCTGCTTGACTCTTCGGCGCCGGGTATTATGGGCTGCCAAGCCAACACAAGTCGAGAAAAGCCCGACGTCAAGCAAGAAACGAAAAAATGAAAAGCGACCAAGAAACGGCGCCCAACAAAATGGCCACACCAAATCCCGGCCCGCTTCGTTCATGGGCCGGGATTTGGTTCGTTCATGGGCGGGTTCGGTCGTGAAAACAACGCGGCTCGCGGAAAATCGACGTCTAGCCAGCAGCCTCGGGGCCGGAGAAAGCGACGAATAAGGCGCCTATGGCGGTAATCCGAGAGAACTGAATGCGCAGTTGTTTTTCGCCCGGGTATACGTTTCCCCACTCCCCGTTTGATGGATGTTGGGCATTCGCTGTCAATACGAAGACACTTCCCGAGGAAGAAGGACGAATAAGAATAACAAGACGCCACCCTGCTTATACGTCCCCCAACCGTTATAAGTATAAAATCCGAGTATACACATCTTCCCAAGTGTCGCAACGCGTCTTGAAGGAAAGACGTGAAGATCGCAGAGGCCAATAAACTTTGCAACGACCTCGATATCGCCGCCCTTCTATAGCAAGAGCAGCAACTGTTCGTGTACAGACTTCGCGAACAACAGCTTTTTTTCTGTAAACTCGTACTCACTGTACACGCGCTTCGTCTTTGTTCCGGGGGTCGGCCTCGTACGATTCAAAAGTGGTCGTATTGTGGAACTACCACGGAGCTCCGGTTGCATCCGACTCTTAATGGGGCCAAAAGACTGCGGGTACGCGAAACGACGAGTTCAAGAATAACGAACTTGCCACTCAAGACCGAGGAAAACGCGAAAAAAGAAATGAACATTCTTAAAAAACAAAAGCTTTTCCGTGGCACGATGAGGGGAGCCGCTAGAACAACGGCTGACGACGATACTCGATTCCCTGTTGAGTCGACACGCTACCGCAGTTTGGAGTCGGGTGATATTAGAAGAAACGAGTTTGAAAGCGAATCCGACACCCCAAGTAAAGGGGGAAGGCGAAGGTGAACTTATACTCTGCATGCTGTGTGTATAGCAGCGAGTGGGTTCATAATTCGATATCGCGGTTCCTTTTTCTTTTTCAACCTATACGCCATACTCTCTGAATGTCGAGTTGACGAAGATCTCCTCGGACTCGAATTTCGTGCCCTTCATTGTCAAGCGCGACGGAGAATAAGAGCATCTGGTTTCAGTTAATGGGGGTTGCGTATGGGGGTGTTCGCACGCGTGCATACGTTCGTAATGAAATTCTCGTTTGCGGCCGCCGTTCACGTCAAAAGTAAGAAAGCATGATGCCCTCTTCTGCAATTAGAGGAAGTTGGGAAAAAAACGTCGTGACGTATTCTGAACCAGCCGTTTGATTTCGCTCACAAAGCATTATGCGCGATTCGCGTCCGTCGTAAGTTGGTGCTCGTGTTGCGCAGACAGCAAACGTCGCAAAAAAACGAGGACTTGCTGTATTAATTAGGTCGTCTCTACCTATCCTTATATTCACTTTCTTTATTTGCAAGTGTATAGGATATAAAACCGCATATTTGTTCTGGTTAACCTACCTACTTTTTTATTTATTTCCCCTAACTCTTTTTCGTTATTTGAGACTCGCGTAATAATGGTTTAGCGTTAGCACGTGCACTCCGCCTCAAAGTGCATAATATGTGTGAAGCCGCGCACGGCGTATTTACTCGCAAAGTACAGACACTTGTTAAATGTTGTCTAGTGTTGGTTACTACTGGCTAACGTTAGCTTGTGTTGGCTGGCCTGGTAAATGAAAATATTGAGGGATTACTGAATGCGGCTCAAATACAGTGTTATTTTGCATACTTCAAAGCAACAACCACTGTGATGTCACTGACACACTAACTTCCTCTTAAGAAGAAAAAAAAAACGTGTAGAAACGATCGACCCGTGGCTTCTAAAAAAAAAGCTATATAAATCGAAATAACATAGGGGGGAGAGGAGGGGAAAAGACAATCGCGTAGCTGTTGTCATTTATTGTCATTCACAGTAATAATGCAAGATTGCTGTCGTTCAATACTTATTTGGTCCTACTCGTTTGTTTTTAAGCCAGGGAAATCTCGACCGCGACAGGGTCATGTTTCCCGTAAACACATTAAATAAAAAGAAGATTATTGGCGCACTCTTTATCGATTACTTTTTGAACATTATTGTTAAATCCCATGAGTGAAGAGAGTCTATGCAGCGACAAGACAGTGTGCATGTAATGAAAATCGCGTGGTCGCGTGAGGGTGCACCTGCTTGGTTGCAACGAACGACTTTAGCAAAGTTAATTGATGCACGACATCATATGCAAGACAAGACCCAGCCGCGGTAATATACGCGAATATTGCGAGCCACCCCGTTCCACGCAGTGTGTGCTGGGCCGCATTTGGTTCCGGTGCGTCCTTTAGAACATGGTGCATTGAATGTAAGTCGAAGATGAAATATGTTTGCTGCAGACATTTGTTGTTGTTGTTCCTTTGATGCTGATTCGTTTCTTCTGCTTTGATTTTTTTTTCTTAAAAGTTAGGGGTTGGATACAAATGAAAAAAAAAAAAGCAAGCGAAATGAACGATCACAATACGGAACACAACGGTGAAGAACAAGGTTTGTTGTAAAAATAAAAAAAACGAACAGAAGGAAACAATGAAATACACTTATGTATTGACCGAAGTCACAGCGAAACATATCCTATAATGGCAGATTTGCGTTTTAAGCAAGCGTACATGGGCACTCGCACACATTAGACTGTATGTAGAGCACCCGTAACGTAATGTAAAAAGAAACGGACCACTTGCCCCGTCTAATGACTGTGCCAGAAAGAAGAAAAAAAGTGAGTAGAAAAGGGGGGGGGGTGGTAAAGGCAGGTAAAGATGAAAAGAAAAAGTAGGAAAAACAAAACGGTGATCACATCGTAGATGAGAAAAAGTTGCGGAAGAACGACTGAAGGGCGAGGGTAATGCCGAGTGAGAAACAAAGAAGAAGCGAACCGGAATGGGAAGTCGATACAAGAGCCGAGTGGGGCCGAGTGCCGTTCACGTAACCAAAGCCGCGCGAGGTGCGCGCAGAAATGGAAAAGTTAGGAGATAACAGATGCGAGCGACAGGCCAATTCCGGAGAGTTGGCGGGAAAGGGCTCTGCTTGATTGATGAGCCGCTCGGAGAAGCGCTATTCATTTTTTTTTTGTTCCCCCCCCCCCCCCCCCGTCAACGGAGCAGCGTTAAAGAGCGTCCTACGTAAGCAAGCGCACGCTACATACGACGACATAGAAAGCGAAAGCGTGGCGTTACTCGGGCGTTTTCCTCGTTACTTTCCGATTTCAGTGCGAGATGCGCACGCGCTGTGCAGGACAAGGCAGCGCGCGCCTGGCTTCACAACTAAACTGTTCTTCGGTCGTTTCACTTCGGCTCTCACCGGCGTTTGTTTGTTTAGCCCCCTTATCCTAATGGCAATGTCTCGTTGCTTCCAATTCTGAAGACAACGACGCGGGCGCGCATTTATGAGAATGACAGGTGTACAGATTACATACAGGACTCCTCCCAATACTGCTCCCAATCTGTTTTCTCGTATGAGGAAAAGAGTAGACTTGTGTTTTTCAGCGAGCTCCTTTTTCTGGGATGACATTCTCGCGTAGCGAATACTGATAGTGTCATTTAGACGGAAACAGGAGGAGACATGAAATGACTCTTCCGTTCGTCCTTGTCTTGTGATTGCACGTGCCGTAAAACTACGGCCGCAATGATCGCCCGACGTATTGCTGTTTGCTCTCGGTTCAGTTGTACACGCATCGGAAGCCGATCTAGGTAGCTGAATAAGACGTCATATCGTTATCAACGAGACAAATGGCCGTCATTGATGGCTATTGCTTGTCGCACTCGATGAAGACTTCACTGGGAGAAAATGTTCGAAAGATCAAGCTTGAGATATTTGTGCTTTGAAGTTAGATGCCCTATATTACGCTGAACGTTCTTTGGTGACTCGTGATGTCAAGGCAGCGAATGAAAAAGAAATATAGAAAGGAAAACAGTCCCAATGGCTGCATGTGCAGATCTGCACTTCATTTCTGTGATTATCACAAGAGGATGAATTGCACGTCTGTTATTTAATTGCGTTTTTTCACGTGGGTTACTTACTTTTAAGGCGAAAGCCTTAAATGCCTCTCAAAACGTGATAAGTGACTGCGAACGTCAGAGTCAGCACGAGGGAAGCGAAAAGACGTGGCTGATCCCTCCTTTTAGGAATCGGTATAACACAAAAGTGAAACGTGTCTTCACATATGTAGCTGAGCGTTTATTGTGCATAATTTCGCAACAAGGGCGAAGGAATGAATGCTACAGTAACGAATTGCGAATTCACGCGAAGAACGGCAAGCAGCGCGAAAGTTGCAGCGCGCACCTCAAACAAAAAGCGCGCGCGAAATAAGCATACGCAGTGCGAGCCCGGACTAACAACTGCACAGCTCGACACTTAAAGCGCCCTGTTAAAACAGAAAGGACGATGCAGGAAACGAACGCACAAGTATAGACAGGGCAAGCGCAAACAACTGCAACAATTATTACTTTTTCGTGTATGAGCAGCGAGGTCCTCTCGCAAACGCAGCCGCGGCAGCAAGCGAGGTGACATTCGTGCTCACTCGAAACAAGAGTCTGATAAGCGCGCGCGCGGGAGAGACCACGCCCCGCTGAGGCGGCTCTCAACGAAACGCTCGAGACGAAGACCTTGAGAGCGCGCCCAACGCGAGCACGTCGCGCCATCTCGCTCCTGATGACGAAAATGGGCTGAAGTTACAGAGCTCTGAGGACCACCAAACGGTGTATGGTGTGTATAAATGGTTTGACGTCAGAAAGTTTGACAACGTACGCTCTGTGGCCTAGTGGATAGGACCGCGCGCTGCGGAACGTGAAGTCGCTACAGTTCGGTGCTCTTCAACAGAACTTTCACTCCTCGTTTTTTCTTTGCAATCCGTTAGTATGTATTATACAACGTTATATTCGTGATGGAAATACGTCAGCGGAACCGTGGTGGACCCCGGCATAAAACACTTTTGTATTAAAAATTATGTGATGACATCACCACATGACGTCTTTAGAGGAAACCTAGATATGTGACGTCATCCTTACCATTATGATAACGGAACCTCATGTGGTGTAGAGAGCTTTAGATAAAAGAGAGGATACAATACAATCTACTGGGAAGTGGCTAACTTATGCTTTCGAGTCGTCTTAGGAAAATGCATAAAAGCGAAAGCACGTGACTTGTTTCCTTAAGTCCCGAGTGCCCTTAAATGGACCGACAAAACATTTTCATGGCACCTATTTTATTAGCTCAATGAAAAGTTTACAGCATACAGTGTCTAATTACGGAATGGTAACGTGGAAAACACTGCAGATTTAAATCAGATTTTTTTCTGTCTGCGGCAAATGTGAAATCCTATACACACGTGACAACACATGCTGAATACAGTGAGCACGAGAGTGGTTCGTGTTAGAGCGGTGCGGTTTATTGCGCACGAGTGCATCCCGAGCACAAGCTCCGCGGCTCGACATGGGCCACTGGCTGCCGCGACAGAAGCGCCACTATTCACTTTGTAGCTCATTTTACCGCGTAAGCAGCACAGAATAAAGCGGAGATAAATAATAATATACATAGCCCAAGTTTAAGGACTAACTATGGCACACACGGCACCATCACACTACGTGACTACGTACTATGGAGTGATGGGCTCCATAATCCAGCTTCAAGGCTATTCCACTAGGCTCAGTTACATATCGGTTTCCACTACTTTCGAAGAAGATTTAAAAGTATAAATCTTTCCCACAGTGCGAAAAGCATACTGGTATGTCACTACTATTAACAGGCTCTTCGTTTGTACCAAGATCTAGTCACACGTTGTGGCCAGTTGTCGCTCCCATTAAGCGACCGCCCACCAGGTGGCTACGAGGACAGTTTCTTGAATCTCAAGATATTCTCTATCGACACTCTGTCGTTTGTACGTAATTATGAGAAAGTCGGAAAACTGGTAGTGAGCGACATTATAGTAATATACTGCTTTACCCTGCGTGAACACGTTATCGCCTTCATCACTTCCATAGCAATCTCATATTCAGGTGTTGAGAGTCTTAAAGTAGTGCTGTCCATTAACTATATGTACACTATTAAGGAACACAACACGCCTTGAAGCAATACAGCATCAGATATATGATGAAGCGTATAAGCTGCAAATATGGCATCGAAAGGGAAAAAATACTCACTAATCCTGTCTACTTCTGTAGCGTGTGACCTCAGAACGCTTTTACGGCGAAGTGAACAACTCAAACAATGGATGACCGGGGTGCTATGCACTCCGATACGATCGACACCGAACCGCACTACAAGGCAAATAAATAAATAAATAAATAAATAGATAAATAAATAAATAAATAAATAAATAAAATGGTCCAGATATACTCGAACGTACTTTATTCTACTTCGCAATCGTTCTTGGGTGCAAATAGATAATCACTGAAAGCGCCAGAGGCACAACGAATATGCTTACGAAATTCACTAAAATTTACGGACAGTACCCCGTCACTTCAACCGAAAACGTTAACCACTTCAACGTGACCCCGGTATCATTTCACACAAACACAGCGTTATCAGGGAGGATTGCTTTCGCTGGTTGAAAACGGTGCATGAACTTAAAAAAAAAAACTCACACTTCAAACAAAGAAATACTACGCACACGTATCGGCCCACCAACGAACAAACAGTGAAGTTTGACGATTGAGTGAGCGCTTCCAAACTCTCTTTTTCTCTAACATCCGCCTTCTCCTCTTCCATTTTTTTTTTTAAGGGCAGCGGTGTTGTCTTGATTATAGACCATGTTCCAGCGCGGCGGAGCTCCCGTCAGTATGCCTATTGAGTGCGGCGCACCACAGTCCGCCTTTTGACGACCCGCTTTTTCAGCCCTTGGTTCCCGGCCCCTCCTCCTATCCATCCACCCATCAATCAGCTGCGCAAACAGGGCCCAACAAACTGAGAAGAAACGAAACCACTTCAACCTCAGTGTCGCTCACGAGAAAGAGCGAGAGGTCACGAGAACAAGGATATCAGAATCCAATCTCTTACACTTCAGTATCCAGCGAGATTTTCCTTTTTTCGTTTCGCATTTCGTAGAGGATGTAGCGTTAGCGCGTATGTGTATCGTGAACCACGGTGTTCCCTCTTGAGAGCGACTGGCCTGCGCAGTTTTCGTGACCATCACGTCCTGTACCATTTCGTGCTTACTTGTCTCGTGTTTTGATTCCCCAATTAAACTATTCTGGCATGGCGTAACCAACCGTACTTTTTTATCATTACTATTATTGCTTTATATTTTGTTCTCTCTGTCACAAGCGCTACAATAGTGTCTAAATGTCAACAAGTTTGTTATTTTCGATGCCACCTAAGCAACTGTAGAACGGTAGGAAGAGGAAGACCAATCCACTGGTCGAAACGTTGGCTCGACACAACCCTGATTAACATGTGGGGATTAACGTCGCTAAATCAGCATATGATTATGAGAGACGTCGTAGAGGAGGGCTCCGGAAGTTTCTACCACCTGGTGTTCTTTAACGTGCACCCAAATCTGAGCATACGGGCCTATACAACATTTCCACCTCCATCGCAAATGCCGCCGCCATCGACACAACACTGTTTACGGATTCTTCAGGAACTGTGCCATTTGTTACCACACTAGATTTATCTAGTCTGTCCCCTTGCAACAACATACCGTTGGACTCCAAATTAATAATAAGAAGATAAAAACAACTTCAAAGCCGGTTTCAACATCGTAAAAAGCGCCGCGCAGTGAAGCTCTAAGTGCACGAGTGTGTGTGACTGGTATATAGCGTGATCACTTGGCATTGTACCTACACCAGCGAGATTTGAAACACTCAAAGCAATGTCACGCGACCTGGTGGCTGCTGGGCCAGCATGTGAGCTGTTTTTCCTGCACTTTGTACGGACACTCATCCCCATCATCACTTTGTTGCATTTGCCTGTAGAAATTCTTTTTCATGATTTATATAATCAGCAGCAGTAGCGTTTGGTTTTATCTATTTCTTTATTCGTTACCCTCTCTGGTCACGTGACCTGAGTGGCGCCTGCTACTACGGAAACTACTACTACAATCACGGCTTTAAATATGAGGAGTTATAAAGGCTCGTTTTTTTTTTCTCTTTGACACAACCTTAATGAAAACTAATTGGCGACATCATTTACACGGTTCTAACTGAATGGCAGCACTTATAATATGTATATTCATAAATATAAGCAGTGAGCTCTGCAAACGTGCGAAAAAGAAACGCCTCTGACGCCTACCTCAGGGCGGCTTGCGGATCCAGCTGAGGCGGCGCGGCCTTGGCGAGGTGGTGGTCGGTGCGCGAGGGCGCTGCGCCTCCCAGCGGGTGGTGCGGCGTGGCGCCGGGCAGGGGAATCCCCATGGCGGCACTCAGCAGACCGCCAGGGTGCGGGTGCGAGCCCAGGGCGAGGAAGGGCAGCGTGGCGTTCAGGTGCGCAGCGGCCGCGGCGGCAGCCGCTTGCTGCGGGCTGAAACCGTTGGGCAGCAGGGCACCCCCGCCGTGATGAGGCTTGTCCGCTTGCTCGGCTGTACAGTGGAAGAGTGAAAAAATACGTCATTGGGCACGCGAACGGGCGCAAGCACACTCCGAGTGTAAAAATAATGTCGACTTTTACCGTGAGGTGGACAGATGGGCGAGTTGGAAACTGTGCACACTTGGAAGACCAGCGCGAATACGACGCGGAAAACAAGACGAGGAAGACGCAGGACGAGCGCCGAGTCTTGTGTCTCCGTCGTGTCCGCGCTTGTCTTCCAAGTATTCTACATTTAAGGTTATAGTACACCAAAAGCGCAAAGAAAACGAAGATAAACGACGGATAGCCTTCATGCTTGCTTCTTTTTATGCATAATTTGGACTGCATGCCAGACCTTTCCTCTCAACCAAATGAAGAGAGCTCAAGTTGTTCCACGTGCACTGAGAAATAATAATAATAATAATAATAATAATAATAATAATAATAATAATAATAATAATAATAATAATAATAATAATAATAATAATAATAATGTGACTTGGTTTTTATTTCCAGAAACCTCGATATGATTAGAGGGACGCCGTATACAGCGGAAGACTCCGTAAAATTTTCTCAGTCGCTGTGCTTTAGGATGCACCTAAATCGTTGAGTACGCGGACCGCTAACAATTCGCCTCCATCGAAATTCAGCCGCAGTCCCCGCGACCTTCGGGCCAGCAGTCCGGCATCGTAACCAGAATACCGCGGCGCGTAACCACAACATAAAAGAGGTGAAAGCAAAAACAAAAAAAGTCAACGTGCACTGACAAAAGTTGTGAGAAAAACATGTCAAGTGGGTGTTTGGTATGGGAGTGATACGGGGGAACTTCCTAAACATGTTCATTTCTTCATTTAGGTGATTGCGTGTAACAGCTTGTATCGCAGGAATTCCGGCGTCGGCGTCATTGGTTGTGAGCGAAAAAATCATAATCTTATGCGTGACGAAGAAAAATAGAACGATTCAAATGAAATGAATAGTAAAAAAAAAAATACTGCATTACTGCAATATTTCATTTTGTCTATTGTGAAACATGTATACGGACGCATGTGTTTGTAAACCATGACAGTTACTTTGACTGCATTCCCAAGGAGAGGGCGTTATTTTCACTGCATTCACAAGCAGGTGTGTGGCTGTGTGGTAGAACATGTGCTTGCCATGCAAACCCACCCTGGTTCGATTCCCGCTTGGACCCAAACGCCCCGCGTTCGATTCTCACACTAACTAACCTATGATAACCCATGATTTCTTATCACATGTTTCGTTTGCATCGTCCTCGATTTTTGGTCACACATAAAATTATGATTTTTCGCTCATGACCAACGACGCCGACGCCGGAGTTTCTGCGAGACGAGCTCCTTAACGCTATCACGTTAAAAAAAAAAATCTTGGCATCTCCAAGAAGTGAATCATGAAGATGTGCGAAGTTGTGGGTATCGTATCGCTGAGTAACCTCCTCCCCGTTCGCGTGCTTTCGCTCGCACACACAACGATGCGGGTGGCGATATTATCAATTTATATTTTACCACGATCTTCACGGCGCCAGCGAAATCGATGTTACAACTTCGCTTTGAGTGCCTACATAATTGCCTTCGCAGTAAAAAGGAAGTCAAGACCAGTCCCGTGTTGGACGAATAGTTTTAGCACTGTTTATAGAGCAGCGAAAACAAGGCGTGCGCAATATAAGATAGCCACACACAATTGTACTCGCATACCACAAACAAATGGACTAACGCGCGCACCACACATGAATGGGTTTCAGTGTGATATGCGCCCACCTTGGCCAACGAAGCTAAAAGTACAGAAAACTCGAAAAACGCTAAGACAAAACATATCGAAGCGAGGTGCGCCATTGGCGAGAGAAACAAGAGTCAAGGAAGCGCGTAACACAATATTGTCTTCGGGAACGGGAAGAAGAAAAGGAAAAAGAGATAGAAAAATTCTTCCTCCTTACAGACACACGTACAAGAGGCACTTGTGTTCCATCAGCGATTGTAATAGGAACAACGAGAACAAAAAGCGCGTTTTTCGGACGGCGCCAGCGACCTCCGAAACCAGGCAGAGATGGAATTAGCGCAGCCTTGGAATATGCACGAGCCCCGAAGAAACATCAGGCACAGGCAGTTCGTTGGGTGGGGAGGAATACTTCGCTCCGGGAGCCGATGGACTCCGTGAAGGGGGCTTCCTAGCGCATCTCTCCAGCGGAAAGGAGAAGCGCTGCTCGCCGCACAAATTAGGTTTCTTGAGGAGTTCCTCCAGTCAAAATGCATATACTGCGCAGCCTCTCAGCTAATACTGATCGAAAGGAGTGGAGTGGAGTAATTTCTTCGTTCCACGCTTGCACCATGGTCTGCCTTGTCACACTGCGTTCGTTTTTTTTTAGATTTTTCTTTACTTTAACGTTCCTTCTCTGCTTCTACGTGTGCTGTTATCCCTTCCGCGCGCGCTCTTGATTCTCGTAATAATTTTCGGATCCCTTCCCTGGCTTTTCGAACGGAGCACCCGGCGAGTGCTCGGCGGGCACACACCATTTCCGCAGCGCCGTTCATATTTGAAAGCCGTACGGCGATGCTGATGTCCTCCGTTCTTCGCTTCGCAAAGTAAATAAACTAAAAGACAGAATTAAGCAAGAAGAGGGGGTACGGAAATTCTTCCTTCTTTCGCGCCAGAGCCGTTTCTCTGCTCTGACTTTCGGCTCCGGCTCGGACGAATTTAAACTTCCTCCCGTTCTCTCCCCTTTCTGTGTTTTACCGTTCTTTTTTCATTTACGTTACACCGCACTCTGCTCTCAGCGACAACTTAGCTGCGCGCTTTTAGCGTCCATCTCTGCACTCGCTATTATTCCCAGATTCTAAAAGCATAACCCGTTCCTGTCACGATTCATCTATATCTTTTTGCCCCTCCGAACTGAGTAATTATGAAATGGAAGCGCACAACGTAGAAGCAGACGGAAAGACAGGGACAAGCGCTAACTACCAACTGAAAGTTTATTCGGAAAAAATATGAAATATATACTAAAAGATGATACAGTGTCAAGGCACATACGATAACACCAAAGCATAGACCAAAAATGGCAACACCGATAGAATATCTTAGTGCGTCAGCCCTACCTTACCATCGCTTACTGTGCTTTACATTGATTAGTTAACTTCTACGGCATCTGCTAATGTTTAAAAACGCTAGCTCCTTATCGGACAAAGCGATTGATGGTTTGCTGACGCAAGCCCCGTGTTCCGCTATGTGTGCTGCTTCAATTATAAGCCTTGTGCGCTCATCTTTGTGCTTTTGGAGAACTACTGTCTTATCAAATTGTACTTCACAGCCACATCTAGTGACATGCTGGGCAAGATAACCATCCTTGCCGCTACGAACATTGCACGCATGCTCACGCAACCTGTCGTTGAGGCATCTTCCAGTTTGCCCAATATAACAGGCACCGCACGAAAGTATGATCATGTAAACTACGTCACTAATGCAGTTGACAAAACGGTTCCTGTGCTTTGTTTTACACCGCTGTTCCCTGTGTCTAGCGCCACATGTCAGTCTAGCCAGCTGAGAAAGCTTGTGTGGTGCAGAGGAAACTACACGCACTCCCATGCGCTGCCCCACCTTTTTCAGGCGGTGGGTAACCTGATGCATGTAAGGGACAACAGCTACTCAGTAACACCGAAAGTTGGGCGAGTTGGTGATTGTTCATGATTACAAATAAGCAGCGCACGACGTTTTACACAAAGAGAGACGATAGGGACACCGCTGCACTCTCAACTAGTTTATTTCGTAAACGACCTTGGTTAATTATACAACAAGACGGTGTACCACGTGCTACAATGACAACGTATTTTCTAAAAAGCCAACTTCGCAATCGCTCAAAGTAATCGATGCTTGGCTTATACAGTAATCTTTTCTTTTTGCGATGTGGAAGGCCTCGATCACTTCCCTTGTCATCTTATCTCTGTGGCTGGAAAGAATTTTAGTCTCAGAGAACAGCGGGGAACAGCCACATTCTAAGCAATGCCGTCTTAAGTGCGAGTAAGCATTATTAGCTAATGCTCTCTTGTGCTCCGTTAACCTTGTATTTATGCACCGGCCTGTTTGACCGATGTACATTTTCCCACATGACATGAGCAAACAGTAAACCACCGCGGTTCTGCACTCAACAAACAAAACACTGTGCTTAACAGAGCACCGACACCTATCCTTTTTTGTCAATCGCTTCCTATCTAGCCTAGCGCATATCTTTCCTAGTTTGTTAGGTGCAGAAAAAACAACTTGTAAGCCATACCGGCTGCCTACATTCTTTAGATTATGTGATATACTGTGCGCATAGGGTATGGAGACACATTTCTTTTTCCTTTCTTCATAATTCCTCTCAATTTGAGGCTGCTCCGAAGATATATTCTTGCGCACAAGATGAACCAACTTCTGTGCGGTTCTGCGCAGAACATGCTCTTCGTAACCCGCACTAGCCAATCTATCTACTTGTCTGATGAAGCTATCATTAACTTTGTGGGGACAAGATTTGGCCAAGGCAGCGCGGAGACAAGAGAATGCTATGCCATTCTTAACTGTCTTTGAATGCCCGGAAGAATAGCTAAGCAGGGGCTTCTCAGATCGTGGGCTATATAACCAGCAAACATGGTCTGGCTTACGTGATAACAACAAGTCCAAAAACTGAAGCTGACTTTCCCGTGGCACTTCCCACGTAAACTCGAGGCCCTCGCTGCAGTCCCTGAAAACATTTAAGATATCTACTATAGCCCTGTCAAGTACAGTGTGTTCTACAAAAATTAGGTAATCGTCAACATATCTAAATATGGTCTTTGCAAGGCCCTTTATGTTGGCTTCAATTTTTTTGTTCACGTAACCCAAGAACATGTTGCTAAGTATCGGGGCCACCTTCGAACCAATGCATATTCCCGATCTTTGTAGGTACAACTCATCATGCCATTTGATGAAAGTAGACCTTAAGTAAAAAGACAATAATTCGAGGAAAGCTCCCACTGAAATGCCGCATTTGTTAACAAATTCGATTTCATCATTATCATCTGTAATGCACTTTCTAACAACTGTCAATAAAGGACCATGTGGAATGTTGTAGTACAAATCCTGAACATCAACACTAAAAAAATTGCAAGTACCAGGGTTAGAGGTTGTCAAGAAGGCAACCAACGCCTCCGAGTTCGGTACACAGAAGGGATCTGATACCTTAAGGCTAACTAGCTGCTCTTGAAGAAAGGTAGAAAGATTAAGTTGCCATGAGTCCCTTTCCGATACAATACACCTAAACGGAACGTCAGGCTTGTGAGTTTTTGCTGCAAAAAACAACTCCAGGTGCAAATTTGTCGCACGTTTCACAGTAGAAGCAAGCTTTTCCAGAATGTGGTTCAAAAGTAGCGCGACAGCTTCCTCCTTGACTTTGCTAGCTTTCTTGTTAACAGGAACAAAATTCTTTTTAACTGCCGATAACGCCTTTGTTTGGAAAAGCCCATCAGGTAAAATAACAAAGCAACCCTCCTTGTCAGAGGTCAGAAACCGCAAATTGTTGCTAATGCCAAAGTCCACCAAAGTTCTTACGTGCTGTTGCTTCCCTCTTGTGGTTGACGTCTTCTTTAGAACATCCACGCATTCCGTGATGAAGCGTGGGCGCTCTTCTTCTAACACACGACGAGCAAGGTTCTTGGTGAGCGCCACTTTCTCCGGTGGGGTAAAGGACGGTTCAAAGCAGAACTTTGGTCCTAATCCGAGAATCTTCTTGTAGTCTTTAGGAATGGCACAGACAAAGTAGCGGACTGGTTATGGGACAACAGCCGGCCACACTTACCTAGGCCAAAAAAACCCAAGCCAACGGATGGGAAAGTCATCACCTTGGGAGACTGTGCCATTCCTAAAGACTACAAGAAGATTCTCGGATTAGGACCAAAGTTCTGCTTTGAACCGTCCTTTACCCCACCGGAGAAAGTGGCGCTCACCAAGAACCTTGCTCGTCGTGTGTTAGAAGAAGAGCGCCCACGCTTCATCACGGAATGCGTGGATGTTCTAAAGAAGACGTCAACCACAAGAGGGAAGCAACAGCACGTAAGAACTTTGGTGGACTTTGGCATTAGCAACAATTTGCGGTTTCTGACCTCTGACAAGGAGGGTTGCTTTGTTATTTTACCTGATGGGCTTTTCCAAACAAAGGCGTTATCGGCAGTTAAAAAGAATTTTGTTCCTGTTAACAAGAAAGCTAGCAAAGTCAAGGAGGAAGCTGTCGCGCTACTTTTGAACCACAATCTGGAAAAGCTTGCTTCTACTGTGAAACGTGCGACAAATTTGCACCTGGAGTTGTTTTTTGCAGCAAAAACTCACAAGCCTGACGTTCCGTTTAGGTGTATTGTATCGGAAAGGGACTCATGGCAACTTAATCTTTCTACCTTTCTTCAAGAGCAGCTAGTTAGCCTTAAGGTATCAGATCCCTTCTGTGTACCGAACTCGGAGGCGTTGGTTGCCTTCTTGACAACCTCTAACCCTGGTACTTGCAATTTTTTTAGTGTTGATGTTCAGGATTTGTACTACAACATTCCACATGGTCCTTTATTGACAGTTGTTAGAAAGTGCATTACAGATGATAATGATGAAATCGAATTTGTTAACAAATGCGGCATTTCAGTGGGAGCTTTCCTCGAATTATTGTCTTTTTACTTAAGGTCTACTTTCATCAAATGGCATGATGAGTTGTACCTACAAAGATCGGGAATATGCATTGGTTCGAAGGTGGCCCCGATACTTAGCAACATGTTCTTGGGTTACGTGAACAAAAAAATTGAAGCCAACATAAAGGGCCTTGCAAAGACCATATTTAGATATGTTGACGATTACCTAATTTTTGTAGAACACACTGTACTTGACAGGGCTATAGTAGATATCTTAAATGTTTTCAGGGACTGCAGCGAGGGCCTCGAGTTTACGTGGGAAGTGCCACGGGAAAGTCAGCTTCAGTTTTTGGACTTGTTGTTATCACGTAAGCCAGACCATGTTTGCTGGTTATATAGCCCACGATCTGAGAAGCCCCTGCTTAGCTATTCTTCCGGGCATTCAAAGACAGTTAAGAATGGCATAGCATTCTCTTGTCTCCGCGCTGCCTTGGCCAAATCTTGTCCCCACAAAGTTAATGATAGCTTCATCAGACAAGTAGATAGATTGGCTAGTGCGGGTTACGAAGAGCATGTTCTGCGCAGAACCGCACAGAAGTTGGTTCATCTTGTGCGCAAGAATATATCTTCGGAGCAGCCTCAAATTGAGAGGAATTATGAAGAAAGGAAAAAGAAATGTGTCTCCATACCCTATGCGCACAGTATATCACATAATCTAAAGAATGTAGGCAGCCGGTATGGCTTACAAGTTGTTTTTTCTGCACCTAACAAACTAGGAAAGATATGCGCTAGGCTAGATAGGAAGCGATTGACAAAAAAGGATAGGTGTCGGTGCTCTGTTAAGCACAGTGTTTTGTTTGTTGAGTGCAGAACCGCGGTGGTTTACTGTTTGCTCATGTCATGTGGGAAAATGTACATCGGTCAAACAGGCCGGTGCATAAATACAAGGTTAACGGAGCACAAGAGAGCATTAGCTAATAATGCTTACTCGCACTTAAGACGGCATTGCTTAGAATGTGGCTGTTCCCCGCTGTTCTCTGAGACTAAAATTCTTTCCAGCCACAGAGATAAGATGACAAGGGAAGTGATCGAGGCCTTCCACATCGCAAAAAGAAAAGATTACTGTATAAGCCAAGCATCGATTACTTTGAGCGATTGCGAAGTTGGCTTTTTAGAAAATACGTTGTCATTGTAGCACGTGGTACACCGTCTTGTTGTATAATTAACCAAGGTCGTTTACGAAATAAACTAGTTGAGAGTGCAGCGGTGTCCCTATCGTCTCTCTTTGTGTAAAACGTCGTGCGCTGCTTATTTGTAATCATGAACAACAGCTACTCTTTCTCTGGCTAGACTGACATGTGGCGCTAGACACAGGGAACAGCGGTGTAAAACAAAGCACAGGAACCGTTTTGTCAACTGCATTAGTGACGTAGTTTACATGATCATACTTTCGTGCGGTGCCTGTTATATTGGGCAAACTGGAAGATGCCTCAACGACAGGTTGCGTGAGCATGCGTGCAATGTTCGTAGCGGCAAGGATGGTTATCTTGCCCAGCATGTCACTAGATGTGGCTGTGAAGTACAATTTGATAAGACAGTAGTTCTCCAAAAGCACAAAGATGAGCGCACAAGGCTTATAATTGAAGCAGCACACATAGCGGAACACGGGGCTTGCGTCAGCAAACCATCAATCGCTTTGTCCGATAAGGAGCTAGCGTTTTTAAACATTAGCAGATGCCGTAGAAGTTAACTAATCAATGTAAAGCACAGTAAGCGATGGTAAGGTAGGGCTGACGCACTAAGATATTCTATCGGTGTTGCCATTTTTGGTCTATGCTTTGGTGTTATCGTATGTGCCTTGACACTGTATCATCTTTTAGTATATATTTCATATTTTTTCCGAATAAACTTTCAGTTGGTAGTTAGCGCTTGTCCCTGTCTTTCCGTCTGCTTCTACGTTGTGCGCTTCCATTTCATAATTAGTCATGTATCACCAACTCGCCCAATCAACCATTCCGAACTGAGAGCCTGAAGAAGGACGACCGGGTTGCCTTTCTTTTCTATGTTTCTTTTTTCATCCTACTCAGCGAGATATAGAAGCAAAACGAAGAGTGGGCAAAGTGCGCCTGCGTGAGATCGCGCAGTGACTGCAGGTCTATGCTGTTTATCGACCTGTCATGCCGTATTTGCCCCCCCCCCCTTTTTTTTTTTTGAAGGGTGGTAGAATAGAACACTAACGCTTGTTCGGGAAGGTGTGAAAAAACTGTAAATTAAGTTTCCGCCTTCAATAAACATTAATGCGCGGAATGATATCGCGTTCGCGAGTGACTGAGACGAGATTCACGACGCGTGGTAACAAGTGCATTCTAAGAAGATATGTCAGTAGGGTCGCTATTATTAAAGCAGCGATTTCATTTAGAGAATATTTACTAAAGAATTATTAGCTGCTTTGAAGTTTTTTTATTATCATCGAGTGGTGCTTCATTATTTAAACTGTTGTTAGTGTTACATGATGAGTTAGCAGCCACCCATTGTAGTTTAGAAACCAAGCAAGACGTTTCCGTCGCCCTTTCAAGAATGAAAAACAACAGATGCAATTATATTAATTTTCGAAAGTGATTACGACAATAAAATTTGTCGTTTTCAATAAAAAAATGAGCACTGAGAACGACTTAAAGTTAGCAACTATAAATAATGTAATACAATGCACAGAAGCAGGTGAAAGGGAGGGTTGCTAGAGGGTAGGGGACCTCGATATTCAGTATGGCAACAAGATCACCCTGTTTCGGCGCTGTCGTAGTCATACAATAAGAAAAGAAAATGCGCATACACGCGGAGCCGCTAACATCGAAAATCTGAGTCATCATTTGCATACAGCGTCAATGCCAGCACTTTCTTCTACGCCGCTCGAACTTCACGCTACCGCATTATCACAAAGCTGCCCGGGTCCGGTGCGACGCGGTCCGGTCGGACCGCAATGCATGCTCGAAACCGGCATATATATATATATATATATATATATATATGCCGTTTTATACGCGCCACAAAAGAGAGAGAGCATGGGGATACACTTGGAAACCGAACGCTCACGCGAAAAACACGCCGCAGCGGGACAGTTTTGACGGATTGTCGGGGGCACCCATACAACAAGCGGCCATGCATACATATGTACGCGCGAACTAGCGGCCGTCGAGGACAGAAGGAGACACGAAGAGGCAAAACGGAGCACCCAGATCCGCCCATCGCCGTTGTGCACCTTCGGCTGCTCCCTTAGTCCCAAAGAGATCGCGGACGCTCGTCATGCATTCAACCCCTCTCTCTTTCCGAGTCATTCTTTCCATATAGCGCGGAGAGAAAAAAAGGAATACGTTTGCCGATATGCTACACCCTCCCCCTCCCTCATTTCTGAAACCCACGGGGGATTCTTTTCTAGCAAAAACGGGAATCAGCGTATTCGTTCGCGTGTGCATCTGTTCGCCCCGACACGACCTGCGAGCGACCCCAAAGTCGCCGTGTCTTGCGAGGCTATATACACTAAAGCGTATGCAGCGAGCTTCTGAGCGATTCTTCCTTCCACCATGCCGCGGTAGCGCGAGTGAGAAACACTTCACCGCCGATCGCACACGCTGCGCCCTGCGACACGCGAGGTTTCCATCGAATCTCGTATGCGCCTCTAGCATGCAGTGCACGAATTGGGCTTTTCAAAGTTTCAAGACCCGAGATTGTGGCAGACGAGTTCTGAACGCTCGTGTCTCTCTCGTGGCAACCGCGAAATTTTGTCCTTTTATCGATTTAGTTTATGAAAGAAGAAAGATTGTTTTGATCTCTGCTGAAATTTCGCGTTTCTATAAATGCTGAAAGCATCGTCGCAATATAAAGCAGCTTGTGACGTTTTCGCGTGCCTATGGACATAAATTTGAATCGTGTTCGATCCCGATGGAATGAATGGGTAAGGGGAAAATTTCACGTACTTTGCAAGCTGTATTGAAGAACTACAAGTGGTGAACGTTAACACGTTAACACACAACAGCATACCTCGCGAAAGAGTCGTGGATTTGTCACGAAAACTTCATAGAAACTCATTAACGGCGTATGTTCGCTATCGTAAGTTCTCTCATCTACGAGTCAATAAATATAACCTTGGTTGGCTTGGAGTCAAGAGAATCAAGGAAAATTAAACGTCTTGTCGTGCTCGAAAGAAGGGAACTATCAATGTATTATGTTTTCTTTTCTCTCAGGTCTGGTGCAAGGATGTCTTACACTGATTCAAGAAATGCGGACGCGAATTTCGATAATGAAAATTCTTTATTATTTCTCTTAATGGCGACGTTTATAACTCTTCATGGCTAAATTTCTATTCGCATAAATATCTGTTGCTCAAGTTTCCTGCCGTGTAACATTCACTACATTACTTACTGTAACATTAGGTTAAGTCGCACATTTTTCCGAGCGAAATAAAGTAGACGATTCCCCTCTCCCACTTGCACAGTTGAATGAAAATGCCCACGCATGCACGCATACACACACATCTGCCAACGCAACCAAACAGACATGTTGACGCACGCACGCACATATGCACACATGTGCGCACACAAAAACACACGAGGCAGAAGACGGGACTGAAATATGACGATAAAAGCGAGAGTGAATAAAAGCGGAGTTTCGTCTCGCAAAACATAGTCGGGCAGCGCTATAACTTACCACCCAAGCATCTTCCGATATCGACGCGCTGCGTTGCCCAGTGGCGGCCGATTCCTGGCGCGACGCGACCACGTGCTAAAAACAGCCCGCGGTCTTCCATCATTCCTCGGGTGCAGCCGGCGTCTCCCATAGATTGCGAGGAGGGTTAAAAATCTCCAGAAGCCCGTGAAAGTCACTTGCCTTTCCCGCATTCGCATATACAGTGCATGCGCACACGGCGCGAAAGGGGATGCCCGAAAAAGGAGAGACCACAGTGAAAAAAAAAAAAAAAACAACGAGAACGACGCTCTGCAAACACACTGGAAGATGCTTTCATAGCGTATCGCTGCGGCACAAACCCTGTGCAGACTCTGTGCACGGGTTCTACTCACGGAGCGCCACCATAGCTAAAAAAATAAAGTCACGCACGTCAGATGCACGTGCGTTATTCGGCGGTGCACCATCGCTTACACCGCGAAGCACCCCCTTGTATCCGCAGTTCTTGATTCGATGCGTATACGCGCGCGGCTCTTTTTTCGGGTCTGGGTGCGCACACGGGTTGTACGCCATTGGAGAGAAGTGCAAAACACGACAAAATCTAGACTACAACAGTGACTAAATGAAAGAAAACACACAAAGGAGATAAACTTTCGGGCGAGTGTTTCCCATCACTCGTGTTGATTCGGAGTGAAGCTGACGATTTCGGTACCAGGATGCTGGCCAGACTGACGCCTTCTATGCGTGCGCCACCCGACCGAGACGCCCGGATGATTCTATAATGGGCCAAAGGGCAAAAAAAAAAGGGTGGCGCGCGTGGTGCACCCGTGCCTGAAACTCCGAAGAGCCCTCGATCGGTTCGTTCTCCTGCGTAAGCGCGCCGAAACCCGTGAAAAAGACCCGTGAAGGCGTCTCCCAAATAACGCCTTTGAGAGAGCACGGTTTGTTGTTCTTGCGGCTTGCATGACCACGCAAGCAGCCGAACCTCGGTGGCAGGCACCAAAATATGCACAGGTGTTCCCAGTTAAGCGACGAAGTAAGCAACGATCAAAACTTGAAAGAGCAACCTCGGCGCTTGTTTACATACTATAAATACGCGCACACACTCGTGGCTCGATAATAACGAGCAGCGTTGTGACTGAAGGAGCCATTAGCCTCGGCGCCGGGCCAAAGGCTCCCTGTGTGCACAAGTGGCGTGCAGTGATCGTTATAAAACTTTACTGGAAGGAGTGTATAGAATGCATGAAAAAATCCTGTGTCTGTGTGTAAAATTACTTTTTTTTCTTATTTACATCCATTCTACAAAGTACACTTAAGACAAGATTCAGTCAGAAAAAGTGGCACGCGTCATTTGCAGCCAGTATATCAGTAAATAAAGCATTGTAGCGAAGTGCGTGCGAAAGCTTGTTCTCAGTGTAAGCCTTCAGGTGACAAATGTTCCGAGAATATTGTCCCTTAATGTAATGGAGTAGTCAACCAGCTTCACGTTGACTGTCTGTGCACTATCTGCACGGGTGTCGCTTATAAGTGTACCATTCAACGCCTAAGCTTGATATGCTAATGCCTTCGTAGAGCTCAACTACCACTATCGTTCTATGCGCACTGCCCAAATGTGTCTATACCATATATATTGTAGGCTACGCGAAAAAGTCCCGACTAAAATTTCGCAAGTCAGAAAGTATAAATTAAGGGGTATCCGTCACCATTGCTGCGTATAAAAATTATTTCGTGAGGCAGCCAAACGTTCTTTCCTGGTGATGGACTCAATTTACCACGTAGCTTTCGTAACGCTGCACGGATCTCGCAACAGACGTCTAGCCAAGAAAGCAAGAGTAGCAAAATTTGTAAAGAAGAGCCATCGCTTATAAATGAGTTGTGGAAGGCGTGAATGGCAGTGAGCTAAACAAAAGGCCCCACGTATGCCCACAGTGCCTGCTCGCTTCGTTTGTAAACACGGCAAGCATGACGCGGAGTCGATTATGTGCGATAAACAAACGTGAGGTGGATGAATCTGATCATCACTAGAGTGGCCGGAATTATTTTTGTACGCACTGTGTCTCCACCTTCTTGGCGCGAAGTAAAACATTCAAAGCGTCGCCCCGTTCTTCGCCTTAGAATGCACGCACATTGTTTCAGGAAAACAAAACAACACCATCAGCGAAGGCTCAGCGGCTCACTCGTACAAAAATGAATCCTGAGAGTTTGTACAATAGTGAATACATTTGTTAAACACTACATTTATGCCTTGTTGAAATCGAGAAGAATAAATGGTTACTAACCGGGCACGTAGCACGTAGGCAAGATAACCGCTGGTCATTAAGGGTACCTGACTGGATTTCCAGAGAAGGCAAACGCACGAAGGGAAGACGGAAAGTTAGGTGGGCCAATGAGATTAAAAAAAAATCACAGCATATCCAACGAGTGAAGGATGATTGGTATTATAAGGCGAAGCATTCGTCAGTCCGTCCTTTTGTCCGCCCATTCGTTGTTAATTCCATACGTCCATGCGTCCGTCCGTGCGTCCATTCGTCCGTGTGACCAACGGTGCATCCGTCCTGCCATGCATCCCTTCATGCATCCGTACGTAAGTCCGTTCTTCCGTCCGTCCAACCATGCATCTGTTCGTGCGGCCGTCCCTCTGTCTGTCTGTCCATCCGTTCATCCGTGCATCCATCCCTCTGTCTGTCTGTGTGTCCTTCAGTCCGTCCCTCCCTCTGTATGTCCATCCATCCATCTATCTAGCGAGCACTCCAAGTACAGCCATCTCACATCTTTCCATCGTGTATTCATCATATACAATCGCCGCCATCCAGCGGACATTCTAAGGACCGATCTTTCAGGTATGTGCCACCGGTGGCTACATACACCATCGGAGGATGGACAGACCCACACCCTAAGGAGCTTCGCCCTTAAAAGTACGCAGTTATAACGTGGCAGCAGAAAGCATAATACCGGCTTGATTGGTGGATCATGGGAGAGGCATTTGCCCTGCAGTGGGCGTAGTCAGGCTGGTGGTGATGATGAAGTTATTCCTTCTATGCACTCGTTCTTTTTTGGCCATCCAAACTAAAATATTAACCAGTTAAACAGACGTTTTTAGCGCGTATACTTCCTATGGTATTTTGCGGTCTAGATCAAACGTGTCTTGGTAGGAAGCGCAGCAACTTCCTACCAAAATGGAGTCATACCAACTGGCCCGATACGATTTCTTAGATCGAACGGCCTGATTGGATATGTTCTTTTGACGTCCACAGAAAAAAGCGCCAAAAAAAAAAAGAAATCGTATGCTTTGTCAGTAGTGAATATGCAAGCTTCAAGAAAAAAAAATATACAGAAACGAGAACAGACAATAGAGAGAGAAAGAAAAAGAGAGGAAAGACAGTGAGGTGAACCAGGAGACTCCGGTTTGTAACCTTGGGCTTGGGAAGGGGAAAAGGGGATTTAAAGAGACAATGATGACAAGTAAAGTATAAAGGATGTTATCACAAATAATTGTAACGTAAATGTGAAGAAAAAAAGTGGGCGAGAAGATGAGTTGCCGCTGACAGGGGCCGCACATGCGACCTTCGATTAACGCGCCCGATGCTCTACCAACAGTCCTTGCCGCTATAGTGTGACTTTTACCGGCACTGTCTGACACTCCCACACGCAAATACTTTTGTATACCCCATAAAGTAGGCGGGACGATGACCACCGCTGTAGCTCTCTTACTAGAGCATCGGTTACTACTAACATCCCCTACATATTACTTGACCAACTTGTATGAAACCTTCCTTCCCCTTCCCCAGTGCAGGGTAGCCTATACCGGGCTCTTCTCTGGTTAACTTCTCTGCCTTTCTTCTTATTCTCTCTCTTTCCCTCTCTCTTTTGTGTAAGTTGGTGATAGTTTTCGTTTCAAACAAAGAAAGCCGTGTCCCTAAATTTCCCCTAGCTTCTTTGCTTCATATAGTATATACAGAGTCATTCAGCGCGCAGACCTGATTGACATGACTTTGTGCTGCTACAGGTATTACACGATATGACATGACTGCCTGTGTAATGCACCAGTGCGACTCCACGTGCAACATGTATTATCACTACCTCTCACGTTATCCTATAGAATGAGATTCGGGCACCATGCGTTTGAAGGAAGCGCATGGCTTCATGACCACTATACCTACAGTTTAGACGAAAGAAGAAAGAAAGCGATTAAGATCCGAGCAGCACCCGAAACAGAGCCGAAGACAAAGGGAAAACGACAAGATGCGTAGTTGCCGTTGGCGTCTACACACACGCAACGAAAAGAAATAAAAATCGCGCAAAATCAGCATAAGTAAAGTGGGAGAGATAGAAACCGACAAGGCGGCGGCGCAGCCATCTCGTCCCGCAGCTTCCGATCATCGTCAGTCTCTGTCAGAAAGCCTTTCTGAATCTTCGGACGCGCGGAGTAAATTTCCCAGAAACTGAATATCGAAGCGCGTGGCTGGCGATTCACCACCCCGCACTTCCTTCCTTTTGTTTCTCTCTGCCCTTTCTTTTTTTTTTCTCGTTCGTCCCTCCTTTCCCTCCTTCCGTTGTTTCCCTAAAGCTCGAGCGCTTCATAACGCCAGCTTTCTCTTCCCTTTCTCAACAAACTCTCCCTCATACTCCCAGCACATGCATGACCTGTGTCTTTCCTTCTGTCCTCATTCTCCCTTACGCAAGCTCGCTTACTGAAGGCCCCCGCTTTCCTTCTCTCTTTTTTCCCTTCCTCTTCCGACCGCCACACTTCCTGATTCGAACTAGAAGTCTCGTATTATCACTGTTTCGTTTGTTTTCCAGTCAATCTTATGGCGTCGCCTTCCCGAATTTTTTCTCTTCATTCCCACACACGTTCCTTTCTTTCCCCTCATTCTGTCTTTGTCTTTCCCTTTTTTTTCTCGTGGTTCTCGTGTACGCACTTCGTGCTGCTTCTTCGTCGACGGCCTGTCGCCCGCGAGACGTCTTCCATCATTCTGTGCGTTGCCTCTCTTTAGCGCATTGCGTCCCACCGTCTATTTCCTCGGCCCTTCGCGCAGTTCGTATGCGCATTTCCTCGCGGCATGCACCCTTCCGCAGTGCGCTGCGTTCCTTTATCTTAAGAATGGGCCTGCGTGCATAAATATTGCATGCGCCGATGTGAGCCGCTGTTCCAGCCCGGGCTGTGGCATACGGATCCTTTCGTTGAGTTGAGTCTCTCTTTTTGTTTTCCCTATTCGATCGATAAGCATTAAGGTTCTGCCAGCCTGGAACATCAGCGGCAGCTGATTAGGTACTCAAACACGTGCGCCAGTGCTCATTTCATCTCCCGTCAGATACAGGATCGGTTGAGCCGTGGTATTCCGCTGCGTGACTGCCTTATCGCTGTTTCTATTTAGAGGGCTGTTGCGATAGCATACGTGATTCCCTGTGCAAGGAAGTGACATCACGCTTCTGTTAATTGCTTACACGCAAGATAACAACACTTGATTAGGGCCAAATTATTAAACAAATAAATTTCGGTTGATAAAACAAGATGTTCTGGTCAGGAAAGTCGAGGCAATCACTCAATTTCTTCATTCCCGTCTCTTTCTTGAAAAACAAGATTAGGTGGTTTAACGTTCAGTGGAGGTTTATTGATAGTGCAATATCATCTCCGAGGTTGTCATAACAACATCGCTACACAACAACGCTTCTGACCACAATTTGTGTGCCTTTTGAGGTGAAATATATGGGCGTGCTCTGGCGATGTAATTAGCTTGCTCAAGAGACAGCTATCATCCGGTGAAGTCACCATTTGGTCTTGTTTAAACCAAAACTGGCACCGCTGTTTGCAAGGTATGTGCATAGCACTGCGAAGAAAAAAGTGCTAATTGGAAAAAAAGCTCGCGCATATTACCAAAGATGCACTTGGAGACACATTTTGAATTTTGTGTCAATTATTACTTCTTGCTATAACCAACATGCCGATGTGATATGCTTATATACTGTTGGGCGTTCTCACATACTATTTCTTTTTTTTTTTCTTAAAAACTAGGTTTCACGACTGCAGAGCTCACACTACTGAATTTAAAATCAATCTGTTTTTGCGAATTACATTTTTCTTGTTAAGCGTCGAACTGAACACCTACTGTTTATTACCAGGTCCTCAGAATCATAAACTATACAACTCCTAGTATCCCATCGTCCACATCGCGAACTCAACGCAACGTTTTCTACCCCATCACCCGCGTGTAGATAGAGATATAAACATTTCGTCGTTTATTCGCTCGAATGCGCACGATATGCAACTTCGTAAAACGTCGCCTCTCCGTCTTATCAGTGTTCCACGCGGCACGTAGCAAAGTCGAGTTATCGACAAGACTTAGAGTATACGACGTGAAAGCTACGACGTCAGATAAAACAGGGGGAAAAAATGTTTACAGGAGGCTGGGCCAATCGCGATACGCAGTTCCACGAGGATGCGCGGTTGGTACGAGGTCTTTTAACCAGTCGAGGAAGCAGCTGCACTGCTCGATCTCTTAAAAGCACCGACGCTGTCCGTCCTCACGAAGTACCCTTCCCACGCCAGTCCCCGCCTTTCCGATTTTTCGAATCTTCTACAACCCGCTCGTCTTGTTCTCTTTTATGACCAGAACGGCGTGTTAACTTCACGATTGTCGAAGAGCGGCTTCTGTTTCCTCGGCCGGGCCTGTAAAATGGTTGCGCGCGTTCAACTGGCATGCCACAGACTCGTGCGTGCGTAGAAAAGCGAAACAAAACAAGGAAGGAATACAAGAGATCAAATACCGCAGTATATGGTATACGATGAGTCGAGCGAAAGTACGGCAAGCTACTTGGAGATGTAAATGAACTAAATACGAGACCTGAGCGAAGGAAGGAACACGAAAAAAACATAAGATAGACAAAATATGCGGTGCATGGTGATCAGGGAGCATTCGACATCTTGTCTCGGCCACACAGGTTCCGGCGACCGTTTTTATTCTTTTTTTTTTTTGCACGAATGCGCACCCACGTTTGTTCCTGCACCGATGACGACGACAAAGATGGCGGGAAGAATTTTTACGGCTCCACTCGTGTTCTCGGCGGTTAATAAAAGCGAAGTAATCGTAAAACTATATCAGGCCAATAAAATCGCGAGCCAGTCCCGTACATATACATGCCCATCACTCCCTCCCTACCCTCTCACACCCCCGTGCCTCTGACGCCGCATCCACTGCTTGTGTTTCTCTAGCAGGAAAGAGAGAGAAATATATCGTGACTCGGGCGAGACCAATAAAAAAGGGCTCGCGTTCCGTCGTTGTCTAGCTCGCTGCATATTCCGCCTCTTGCATCTTCAACTAGCAGCCAAATGTGCGTATTGTATTCCATTTTAAGGAGCCTCCTATGGCGAGTAAGCAGGCTGTACGGAGAAAACAACTTGATCGCTTCTCCACCGATGGCCCCCTCTTCACTCTCTCCCTCCACCCTTCACCACGCAGGGTGAATAGCATAGGGTAACGCTCTCTCATTCTGATTTGAATTTCATTTTGAGTGATTAAAAAAAAACACTGGCGAAAACACTGGTCGCATGCTACCCATGCGTGACAGGACCTCTCGAAAATTCGACTCGGAAAGGGAACCAGAATAAAATGGAAAGGCTGGGGGCATTGTATAAGTGAAGACTGAAGCCGAGCCTGTGGGCGTGCGAAGAGTGAGCAGCGAAGACGAAATCAACGCGGCCAGCAACACGGAAAGCGGATTTAAATAACATTGTGATAATAAATGAGAGAGGGAGCTGTAAAGGGCGCGAAAATGCGTACAAAAGAGGGTGACGCCAGAAACAAGTCCTACTGCCGATGCTGTTCCAAAGACGGCGCGCGCTTTCCAGGGATAATAAATTTCCGAGGCGCCCAGAGAGTTGAAAGATAGTTGGCAGACTTCGGGAACGGGGAAATAAAACACGCCTCGGAACGAGTGAGTGCGCGAGCGCTTCGTGGTGGAGCGGAGCTCTACAACGCACTAGCGCAACGACTTTACGATTGGCGGCGCGCGTTTGGGGGAGACTGTCCCTATACGCACTGCCTACTTTTCTTCTTCGTTTATCTTCGGTGACGGCCGTGTGACGTCAGCTTCTTTAAATGCCGTCTGAGTTGGCATTGCTGTTTTTTTTTTTTTTTGATCCCCGGTTTACTGTTGAGTGAAGTTCTGTGTGCGTCCAAACGTACAAGCGCTGTCAAAAAATACTCTGAATATGCTTTCTTAATATAATGCTTGCTCATACTGAGGTTACCTAGTATAGAGGTGCAGACAAGATCATAAGTTGACAATTTTCCACCTCACCCACATATCCAGGAATCTGGGGATATTTGTACGCGGTGCCAGGTGGCAGTGAAGGCGTCCTGCCATATCTGAACGTGAACTAGGAGGGGAAAAACGAAAACGCAAGTAACCAAAAAAAAGACTTTGGATTTTATACAGCAAACACACTGGAACGTTTTGGTATAATTGCACTATCGCACTAATAGTTGTGTGTTTTTTTTTTCAGGGACAATTGAACACCCTCATGAGAAACACATGGGG
Source organism: Rhipicephalus microplus (assembly GCF_043290135.1). Taxonomy (NCBI): domain Eukaryota; kingdom Metazoa; phylum Arthropoda; class Arachnida; order Ixodida; family Ixodidae; genus Rhipicephalus; species Rhipicephalus microplus. Next base: position 270,507,339 of record NC_134701.1, on the reverse strand, counting down.
CCGCATTGTAAAATATTAAACACTGTTGGAAACCACGTCATTTGTAGTGCAACACTGCAAGTTTTTCACGATATTTGAGTAGGTAATGTATAGAACCGGGAGGCCTTTTTGGTAAGTAGCTTTATTTTTCTTCAGTCAGATATGATTTTTGTCGTGTTGGGACTCCGGGTCCTGCCGGTTTCGTTTTCGGTAGCTGGCCCCGTCGCAGGATCCATCGTCCAACAATTCAGCGAGAAAAAGGCGCCCGAACAAACAACAGAGATTTATTTACATGTGGAGAAGTGATCAACTGATCCAAAGAGAGAAGAGTGTGAGTGATACAAAACGTCTTCGGCATTTTATAGCACCGCGTTGTTGACACTGGGCGCCTTGTCCGCATCGTCAGCCAATACGGTGTCCCCGGCACCTCGGCCACGAGGGAGGGGGAAACACCTCTCACAACACATGGAGTGGCACAACCTAACACGATGTCCATATATGGTCACGGCGCCCTAAAATGTTGCCAAACATGGTCACGAACGCACAGCAGATTCCGGAGTTCTCCCGGCGAGAGGAAGAGCCTGAATGGGGAGGTGGGGGTGGACGACACCGTTGGTCAAGAACCGGTTCTCCCCCAAACTCTTCTTGCTTGGTTCCCTAGGGCCGGTCGTAACACTCGCCAATTTCCCATTCAGTTACGGCAGGCCACCGCTGGCACCCGAGAGAGCTGTCGCTATCTGTGCATGTCCCCAAGTTTTTATGCAAAGGCTCCCGTTGCATAGATAGAAGACGTTCTAAGCACACGTAAACACTATATAACTACAAAGCACGTCACTTCGAGACGATTATGGTGGACGAAGCACACCAACCTGCCAAGTGTCCGTTCTCGTATCCCGGGTAGTCGTCCATGCGGCCCTTCTTGCCCATCATGCCCAGTGGACTCCCATTGCTCGGACTCATCGACATCAGCGAGGAACGCTTGGGCGGCCGGGCTTGGCTGCAAGGTGTAAAGAAACAAACCACGAGACATCAGCCTGCTGTTATCGACACCTTTGAGAATAAAACAGCTCGAGAATGTAGGAATACATAGAGGAAAAGCTAGGTGAGTAAATATCAGTTCACAAGCGCTATTTACCGTTTAGAGTGGCAAAAAAGCTCAACTTGGTGGTGAAGATTCACCATGAGAGAAGGTAAGGCATTCGCATACGAACAAACTAGCTGGAAAAGTAAAACACAAACACCCCCAACCTAATGGACATTTGTGTTGTCATGTGCTCTCTTGGGACCATGCTCACCTGCCCTACGTTCTTCTGCGATATTTCCTCTCTCTCCTATTTTCCTTTTTTTCTTTTAATCATTGGCTGGCATATTTCGATATAGTAACATGCCCAACATTTCAATAGGCTCGTTGTAGCGTCATGAACTCTTTTATAGAGAAAACCTTCATGTTCATATAATCTTATAACAACCATATGATTGGCTTAAAGGGAATTGCAAGAAAGAAAAAAAAAGGGAGGGGGGTTGCAGAAGGTGTGTTGTATCTCAGAAGTAACAAAGCCTTCTAAGGCAGCTATAGCGGTGAATTGAAGGAAACATGTAAAGAAGCCCAGAAGACATAAATATGGCTTTGTATGGTGTCATCCAAAGCACGCAAAAAAAAATCTAGCCGCCCATGTTAAACATTCGTGGTGCGTATATATCCAAAACGTAAAAACCAACTTTCAAACCGAAGCAAACCTGACATTGAAGAACCTATGCTCCAAGAATCGTTCCACACAACCCACTGATCCTTGCACAGGAGAGGAATCGACCATGCAGTTGCCTATGACTCGCTGATTACATCGCACTTATCTCTCTTCCCAGCAGGAACAGCGGCGGACAATCTATAGCGCATGCTCTTCATTCTCACACAGTCACCAACATTATGCTTCACGGGTTTGTGCGGAACAATAGCATCATTCGCGAGGAACAGCCTTATCCCGCCGGCATCCGAGCTTTCACGAGGCGCGATGCTGAACGCGGTGAAGTGGAAAGGAAAACCACGTTACGGGTCGGGGGGAGCTTGCACCTAGAAGAATCGCTTCTTTTCAACTTTTAGACCCTCAGCTTTCGTAGCATTGCCGCTGAAAAAGACAAAGCGGCCTATTTCACAGGAGCCGCCACAACGTACCAGGCTCCGTTGCACAGGCACGTCAACCACGCGATGGCTATGTAGACGAGGAAGCATCACGCCGCCTCCGAGCGAGTTTAGTCGCAAATATTCGGCCAATGCTCACGTTCAGCGAGAAACAGACGTGTCGAGCTATATTACGAGAAAACCGAGAAAGTATTAGAAAATATACAACGATATACGGTACACATAGTGGTCGCCTGTCCCGCCACAAAACCAGAGGCTCGCTCGTCCCCAGGGCACGCTACGCAATCAAGCTTCAAAAATCCACTTTGGGCGCCGTGGCGCGCCCACGAAAATGCGACGGCGTAAAAAAAGCGGTTTGGTTGGCCGGTTTGCTGCGGGTCTGTAGCATCATCACTGCTCCTCCGCGCCTTTCCATCCAATTTGCCCCGTGTCCGGAGGACGGGCGCCCAGTAACCACCTCACTCTTGATACGTGGCCCTTCGCGAAAAAAAAAAAAAAAGAAGCTCACCATCCCCGCTACCCCGGTGTTCTCCAACGACAACAACAACGTGCGGCCATTTCAATTTGACAGGACGTATGCCTCTCGAAAGACAGTTCACTGGTTCGGCTTCTCCCCGGAGCTTTGCCGTAGCGTGGCGCATTCCCCCTTCCTTTCTTTTCCATTTTCGGGCGTGCTTGCTTCTCTGCGGTGCAGCGGCGTTGGTCCAAGTAGCCGATCTCATTTTCGAGGGACGACGACACGTAATATGCGCGCGCCCATCTCCCGCGGCGCGTCGCCAGCGTGCGTGAGAGAGAGAGAAGGTGTGGACGGCACCCGACGGGCGCGCTAGGGTTTGTAACAAGGGGAGCGGGCAACGCTGGTCGCTGTAGGATACCTCTCGTATTTTTCGGTGGGAAGCGCAGCGGGTGTGGGTAGCGACGTGTTTGTGAACCCCGCGAGAGGTCGCTGTTCTTCTCGGGTTCATGAACGAACACGTCGCTCGAGGTGCACGCTCGCTGGTTGTTTGCTTCGAAATTGAATTGCGTCCAGACGAGACGCAGCGCCGAATCTTGTATCCATTTCTTTGTAAATCCAATCTCAAGCGGTGGCATCGAGGCAGGTTTTCGATATGACACACGCGGGAACGCGGAATGTGAATCGCACATAGTGTGAGTGCTCGCCGATGTTCACTATTCAGACAGACTGTATAGCTCGAGTGCCTAGCAAGAAATTGTACTATGAGCATTGTGGTCGAACAGCGCGAAATGCGGGAGAGTGGAACACGCGGGACACAGCGCCGTGTCCCGTGTGTTTACCTGCCCCAGTATTTTGCGATGTTCGGCCATATTATTCAAGAACCGACTAGCCCGCCTAATAAGCATTGCGCCATTCTGCGAGCTTATCCAATGTGAGATACGCTTGAAGCTAGCATTAACCTGTAACGACCGAAATGAGACAGATAAATGTCTCTTTGGCATACGCAGTTAAGACCAATTCTTTCTGAGCTGTCCATGTTTGTTAGTGACGTAAGATCAATTGAAGCTCTTACGTAATGCATCAATTTACTTTGTTGCTCCCATACGCACCCAAACACAAACACGCCAACATGCGCACGTGAGCGAACGCTTTCCACCTATTCCGGTAATCAGCCTAATTTCTTTCTCACGTCTTGCTCCGTGTCAATCTATTATTACGGAATCAAAAATCAAATGGTGTTGTTGCATTCTCAGAAACGGAAAATGTGTCAATATATTCTTACGGAATCAAAAATGAAAAGGTGTTGTTGCATTCACAGAGACGGAAAATGTGCGTTTTAAATAAACCCCGCAACACATCTCTGATAAATCGTCTAATGGCTTCATTGATAGAGCGTATCGCCTCATGAGTCAACTACCGCAAAATTGTTTTCAGAATCCGTCAAGTACAAGTAGAGATACAGGGATTTTTCGCATGTTTTAAGCGCCGTCTCAGCGTCTATGAGTCTTTTGATCAGTGCGTGCGACCACCTCCAACACTTTTCGAGAGCACGCACGTTCTGTGCGCGTGCTCTGCTCTCTGTCTCTTTCAACACTTTTAAAACTCCCATGTAATTTTCTCAAGCGTAAGGCAGCATATTGGTCTTTCTAGAGTGGTTATAATTTCTGCCTTTCCTTTCTCTGCCGTTTTTTCCTTCCTCGGGTGCATGGCTTTCCTTCTGTGTGATCGCTATAATGTGGCGACCTCCTACGGCGGCCACGGTAACTACGCTGCTCACGATACTCAAATTAGCCCACAGCCATGGACTTGGGTGTATGTCGCATATTTCGGGCATACGACATCAATTTGTAGAGAAAATAGGGAGCGATATCTAACTGCTTTTCAGGGTTTATTGTAAATTCCTGGCGGCGTGCTGCGACATAACGTTCGGTTCGTGTGTTATCAGAAGCTTCGACTACCTATAGGCAGTGTTTTATGACAATGCTAAGAAGTGTTTCAAGGTAATTTTGATGAACTCACGAATGAGTGTTCCCCTGAGTACACTTCGCAGACCACACGAGTTTAAAAACCACTCGCGCGAACCTACGATGAACCAGATCACCCAGTAAGCAATGTCACCCGCTCCCTTTCTTTTACACGTCTCCGCTGAATCAACACTAGAGGTGGTAAGCGGCAATAAAAGTTGTATATGCCTGCGCATATGAACAGAACCACAGTAGCGTGACTGCGTTTACTTACTTTTCAAACAACAACATCGAGTTGAACTGTGTTCCGCGGCCAGTCAAGATAACAACCCGGCTTTTTAAACAAAACTTCAAGAAGCTGAGAGTCAGCAACTACTTTCATATACCCTGCCTAGATCCAAGTTGTGCGATCGCTAAGTCACAAGACCTACGGATTGTTGTGCATGCATCCACCACTAAAACATTTTCTTTCCATTTATTACCCTCCATTCATCGCACATTCCCTCCTATACTACAAGGTGGAAAACCAGACGCCAGTCTGCTGGACATCTATACAGAATTACCCTGCCGATCTATCTATACTTATTTCTGCAGTTTATGTTTACAAAGCCAGTAAGTCTATCTCCTCAGCATCGGCGCCGCTGTCGATGAAACTTCCGCATTACGCCTTTACACGTTCGTACTCTCGTAACCTGCAACGTTTAAGCAATCCCAAACCGTAGCCTATGCAGCGCATGTGGTACGCGAATCTGTGGCCAGTCGTACCCCCAAAGAAAAAAAAAGAAACACAAGAGAGAACAAGTGGCGTAAAGCTGCCTGTCTGTGGTGCTATGGCTGCAGCAAGCAGCGCGCCTTTCTTACTCCACTGTCAGCGCGGCTGTGAATGGCGCAGCTGGGGGTCGGCTCCGGTCAAGACCGATCGCGCCGGGGGTCAAGCGCGTACGCGGCCACCGCTGGTCGTCCATCGCCCCTTTCCCCTTCTCAATGCAACCTCCACGCAAAGGGCTGCGATGCACCGGCCTACACCGCCGTAGCTTTTGTGCTTCGTCGTGTCCTCGCCTCGTTCATTTTCATCGTCCTCTTTTTTTTCTTGATCAAAGCTTGCCACTCGAAAGAGCAGCTTCTCCTCCACCTTGTCCGTGCCGCAGGTTGGCCGCTATGGGCCACTTGAGCGCTCGTGTATCTGACAAGAGAAAGTTCAACGGAGACCCCGAGTGCGATTGATTGATTCATTGTGTGCAGCCAGGCCTGAGAAAGGGCGTCTGACCGAGGTGCCACAACCCCGACGCTGCCTTTCGAGCTGCTGCGATGGTGGCGAGATGGGGTCCAGAGATTCCGGCAGTTGCAGAGAACCCTCGTGGTATCACAATTCGCTGCGCTTCTGTTTGGTTCGTTTCCTAATGTATTTCTCGGCGTAGTTTGATTGGCAAAACGCACCGCCTTCTCAGCAGTTGGTTTCGCTGTATCGGTGTAGCAGCAAGGCACCGACGCAATGCGGCGCAGCTGGATAAAAACGAACCTGCCCGCTTCATGAATCTGGCACAGAATCTGAATTTTATTTCCATTTTTTTTTTTCAAACTGATGCTTGGAAAGCGCATCGTCCCGTCGTCTCTTGTTTTTTCCGGATTTTTTCGCGCGCTACGAGTTTCATCTTTTAATAGTATTTTCAGCGGCTTCACTTGCCGGAATTCGCTAATATGAATAGCTACAGCGCCGAAACATTTTTGTTAATGGCATTATATATTGTCTATTTTATGGTCATCACCTCTTTTTTTTTTTTGTCGTTGAAGTGCAATATTGTTCAAAATGTCGGCGCCTGTCACAAAGAAAAGAGTTTATGTATAACACAGAACGTCAAACAACCTTTTAAGTAAGTTTCGTTTTTTGTGATTACAGGTTCCCGTAAAAACATCACAATGTAAGTGCTCTACAAAATTAATATCACTATGAAAGGAAGTGAAGTGGTGAAGGGTTCTGAGATCGATTAGAAGTAACGACCGAATTAAGCCAGCACATACGAAAGCACATAGCAAACATTTTCCGCTGCACTCAATTGAACGTTCCAAGTCGTTCGAACGTTCCTGATTTTGTGCATGCGACAATGAACGACTAATATAAGAGATCTAAATCCTTCTGTATTGTCCACAGAAAAAAATGGCAGCATATTCACGGAGTGAATGATGGAGAGTGGGGCGAAGAATTCGTCCGTCCGGTCCTTCTTGCTTCCGTCCGTCCATGCGTCCGTCTGTGTGACCGTCCATGCGTCCATCAGCCCGTCCGTGCGTGCGTCTGTTCGTGCGTCCGTGCCTGCGTTCGTCCATGCAGCCGCCCCTGCGTCCGTTCATGCGTCCATCCATGCATCTGTCTATGTGTCTGTTCGTCCATCTATTCAACACTCCAAGTACCACCATCTCGCATCTTTTCATCATATATTCCCCATATAGAAGCACCGCCATCCAGCGGACATTCCAAGGACTAAACGAGAGGTGGCACACACACACTTTCTTACGGCTTGCGCTTCGGGTCCACTTCCCACCTTTAACCACCTCGAGTTCATGGTATTTACTAGTTCAGTGTATTCATGGCACTGTGGGCGAACGCTCGCTAAATCTTTCAAAAACCAAGGAGGTTACGCCCAGCGAGTATGACGTAGAAAACTTTTTCAGTCAGATAGTGCTCAATGTACATGCCAATGGCTGCTAATGGGAAATGAGAGGCGAAGAATTCGGCTTTTAGTTTATTACGGCTTGCGCTTCGTATCTACTTCCCATTTTTAACCACCTCGAGTTCATTCATGGTATATACAAGTTAATTGTATTCATGGCACTGCGGCTCAACGCTCGCTAAACCTTTTTAAAGCTAAGGAGGTTACACCCAGCGAGTATAACGTAGCAACCCTTTCTTGTCAAATAGTGCTCATTGTACATGCCAATGGCTGCTAATGGTGATCGCAGCCTGCGCGTTAACTAAAAGCCGAATGCTCCTGTCTCTCATTCCTTATTAGCAGCCATTTACATGTACATTCAGCACTATTTTTTATTGTTCAACAACGCACAGAAGTCTCTCACCGGCACCACCTTGGAGGTCAAAATGTTATACTTGTTACATACTACGGGGAACGAACGGGTGCCGCTATAAGGAGCTTCGCCCCTAAAAATAAACCTTAGTAACCACCACAACTTGAGCTCGGTGCCTTTTCTCATGGAGCTCACGGTTCCGTCCACAGTGTATCACTGCGTATCGGGACTGTTGACACTTGCTCTAACCTGATCATAGTTATCTTACGCGGGGGATGATTTAGTGAGGCATGCATTTTCATTGCAAATCGCTCTGAATGATGTTGCTGAAACGATGTTATATTAGCACGACGCCCATATGGCTTTGGTAAAATATCCTATCCCGTACCCCTATAAGGAAGTTCTTTGCGCCTAACGTGGTCTTGCACAGCCTTCAGGATCGGAGGCATTGCAATTTTCTTCACCTCACCATGGTTTGGCACGGCCTCCGAGATCGGATCGCGTTTGACTAAGCAACGATTCCATGTGACGTCACGTTACCCGACGTCATAATGACGACCCAAATTTCGCCAATTTGTGACGTCATGTTGATGTCATATTGACGTCACACGTGATGATGAGTTCTCGCATCGCTCCTGTTGACCCCACCGACGGTGAATTATCGTGTTTGGTGAGGCGTCTAAGTCTATCACCTTGGTAATGTAGAGAGTTCTATATCCTCTTTCCGACCCTTTTTCCCCACCTCTGTGTAAGGTAGCAGACCAGTTCTTCTAGGTTAACCTTCCTGTCTCTTCCTTTTATTTATTTCTCTCTCTCTCTCATATGCAGGTCAATGTCGAATCAAGAATCGGTCCTGCGAAATTGCCTAAGCGCTAGCAACCGCACAATGTTACACACGACAGCCTCGGCTGGACTGGATCGCCACACTGTGAACAACACACGTACATAAAATGACGGCATACGCAGAGCCCTGCCAGTCACTCCGAGAGTCGCAGCGCAAACAGGCGGGACACGTGAGACAACACACGACAGTCCGCACGCGGCACACGTTTATGCGAGGCACGGAGCAGCATGCAGCCACCGGAGAGCCCGAGCGTGGGAAAGGTTCCCTGCCCCACCTGCGACCGTTTCCGCTGGCAGCGTCACGTCAAGTCGGATGAGGCTGTCGGGGAGGCAGGCCTGCCGGCATATACGCGCAGTTTCAACCGAAAACCTCGCTGCCGAGCCCATGCCCTTTCCCGCCAACTCTATTTACGCAGTATCTGTAAGTCCGCGGAACGAACTATGCAGAGTAGAGCACTGGCAAACACGAATTCTTAAAGAGAGAGAAAAAGAGAAAGATGTAAAAGCTAATGAAAGCAAAAAAAAATTCAGAATGAGAGCTGCGGAGCAAGTCCCGATAAGAAACGAAGCCGAAAAGATGCCGCATTATACTACACGCACGCAGCACACGCACTGGTCCTCTCAGCGTTCCGAGGCGGGTTTCCCCGAAAACGTATACCGAGTCGAGTCAGTCAGTCACGAAGAAGCAAAGCGCGGTTGAAACGCCGTGATTGACGGAACCAGATGAAAACGTCACTCAAAAAGCGTTCGCCTCTGGCCACCGCACAGCCACGGCCCATTCCAGTTCTTCGAATTGCGTAAAGCGGGCGCACGGCGGCGCGCTGTGAGGTCTGTCGCTGCGTGTTGACGAGTGGTGTATTAAACGTTTACGGGAATGGCAGCTGCGCTGGGTTGGAAACCGATGCCTCGGGTCGTGTGCGGAGGATTCCGAAGCTCTCGCAATTTGTGGCGTAATGCAGTAATGCAGCAAATGTGGCGCGGTGCTCCGAAAATTCGAAGTACGAAACCGGATGTTGTTTCGGGTCGGCGTATCCTGTTAAGTTCAGTTGGAATTGAGCCAAAACCACTTGTTCTTGCAACACCTGTAACGGGTGCTCCAAATGCATCTAATCCGCTTCGTCAGGGTCAGTCATATATGCTAAAGAAGTGGAACGTTTGATAAGCAAGACCCCTTCTTAATCGGCATACAGGGGTATATGGACATGTTCGAGATTTCATGGTTTACTGTACTTTTTTCTTCATACTTGGTGTGATCCCGTGACCGGTATTAAATTGTTTATGAGGTGCGGAAGGGATTGATTATTAACACAATAGCGTAACACAGAATAAGTTGCTCGGAAATAAAGTCAAAAGAGGAAATACAAAATTTTTATTGCTCGATACGGTATACGGCAATTATTATCGTAAACATATTTATCGTTAATGTCAAGAAGCTGTCCTCCACATAAGACATCAAATTTAGGAATTCTTTTAAGTGTTGCCATCAGCTTCTACGAACGTGGCCTCCAGCAGTCAGCTTGAATAGCAAATTTCAATATTGCTCTATTCGTGTTGCTGCTACGTGACTTCGTACGATTCATGTCGGCCTTTTTTTTTTTACGAAGAAAAGAGCGCTGCAACAAGCTGTCTTTTACTGGACGTGAAGTTGGACTCAAGCTGCCGGGTGTTCACTACATGCCGAGCGTTCAGCGTGCGGAAACGCGGCAACCACCGGCAACGGAAACAATTCTGAGCCACTTAGGTCAAACGCTTTCGCACATTTGCTCAAACGCCGTCGCCTTACTTCTCCTCCTTTTTTTTTTCTCCGTCAGTCCACTCAATAGACAAGACAGCGAACACTAAGCCTACACAGGCACGTATAGACATACGTGAAACACACACAAAAAAAAAGGGGGGGGGGGGCAGGACAGCGTATACGCAAATGTCTACGTTCGGAGAAACACTCCTACAAGCACCGGCGCATGCGCTTGTCCCAGGAAAGCAAAGACAAAGAGCGTTCCAAAAGCGGGAGGTGTGTCGGCCACGCGCCGAATCCTCCAAGACCGACAAGCGGAAATTAACAGGTGGTCTCGCCCACTGCACAGCGCGAGTGAAAGAAACACCGCAGAAATGAGCCGTGGGGCTAGCCGCAACGCGCTTCAACGGAGTCGAGATGAGAGTCCTCCGACGCGCACTGAGGTTGGAACTCAGACCGAGCGTGCGGGAATCATTCGTACGTAGAAAGAACGGGAGAGTGGGTGAGAAAGGCAAACGGGGGGGGGGGGGGGGGTTCCTCCCCGGATCTCCTGCCCGAGACGAGACCCGGAGCTCTGGGGCCAGACGGAGAGACAGACCTAAGAAGTTTCCCGGCTGTCCGCCCACTCGAACGTATACCCGAGGCTGCCCCTGCCAGAGCAAACGGAAAACCGTGCCCGCGCGAACAATTCGCACCGACAAACGAAAGCGCCGCCGCGCACTGGAAATGAACCGCCGCTTCGAGCGAAAGAACGCCGGAACGCCCCAGTCAAGGGTGCGTGCAGAACGTATAGCTCCGTGGTGTTGGCACGAAGAACCCGCCGTCGCTTCGTTTTCGTTCCCCCTCCCCTCGGTTCTGATTGTTTCTTGTGCGTGTCAGTGTTCTCTCTTCGTCTTATTTGTTTAGTTTCTTTCACTGTACACCCTGTACGCTTGCGGATGCGAGCAATATTGTTTCCAGTTGGTTGTCCGAAGGTTAATGCATTTTTTTTTCTTTTTGTTACACCGCGCTCCGCTCCGGTGTAATTAACGCTGCTTTCGAAAGGCGCGGCGGCCCATGTGTGTGCGCATTGCAGCGCAGTGCTTCGGAAAAATAAGTGGTACGGCACAACAGTTTGCTTAATTAGAAGCTCTGTCCCGTGATTGTAGACGATTCTATTTGGTCGAGAATCAAAAGCAGCTCCAGCGGCCGCACCAACAAAGCTGTTCAAAAGAAGAATTGAGGTTCTAGCTTCATTATAGAAATGGTTTCCTAACGATGGCACGCGCCTAAGTGGGCGCGAGATAGTCGGAGTAATTACGGTTGCAATGCAAGTGCACTGTAGCCGATAAGTGGAAGAGTACCTTGCTTTGCTTATGCATCGTTCCATATAGTCATCGTAAATTGTAGCAGAAATGGTCATCAAGATAAGTTAATCGATTCACCTCGGACGGCATGACATCAGTATAGCAAGTGTTGTACAATGGTCACGTTATAGTGCATAATAAGTAGCACAATTATACGGCGATCCATAAGATCCTCGTGTTTATTGCTTTGAAGTATCCATGAACAAATGACTCGGTACAACTCTCGTTTTGGTCTTCCTTCCCACATGAAGGCTGCCAACCCGCCAAAGCTCAATTATAGTCATTCCTCCACCATCCTTACTTCATTCGTTGTCCGTTAAAGTGGTCATTGAAACATAAAATCACGACCACTAGATTCTGACCACAGTGAAAAGCTACACGTCCACTATAGAGAAAATGAAGACATTGCTCACGCTCACTTCTAAGTGAACGTTTAGTCAGCTAGAAAACGACATCTCACTTTACAATAGCATTAAAAGCGTAGACACACTGCAGAGCCCACGTTGTCCGTGTCTTTGCCTCCTCTCTACTTCACGAGTAAGCTCGAGTCGCAGTTGAGGATGATCTAACTATCCCAAACTTTTCCGCCGCTAAGTACTATGAATACTGAAAAAGGTGCACTTTGAAAGTGCACGGAAATTTTGAACATGTTTCTTCAATGGAGCAAGCTTTCACGGTGAACAGTCATCCCGTTTCGTCCACAGGGTAAGTGACCACTTTCCAAATCTTTTAAGAGTTCATTCCACGGCGCTTACATTTTTCTCCGTAAGGCGAACTGAGCACACACCTTGCGGCAGGCGAAGCCACAGAGACATGCTTTCTGCATTCAAAACCGCGCACTCATTAGTACGGCCCGTGTTCCGTGAACAACAGTGCCAGTCTTGCCCGATTCCCGAAAACGACGCCGGTGGAATGGGGTGATGCATGGCTTGTCCACGCCTCTCTCCCGCCCATGCACGGACTCAGACTGGGAACAGCACAACGCACACAAGCGGCTAGCTGACCGTTTGATGACGAAGTGGCCTTTCTCCCTTGCAACGTTTCCGCAGAAAGAATGGCGAGCACATATAGATAGAAACGAACGCTCGTCCAGACTGGAATCGACGAGTCAACCTGCGGACTCTCTTCACTACACAATCGTGTGTCTGGCTGCGCTGTCTTTCGGGCTCGCAAGACGCAATCCCTGAGTCGGCGACGCATAGCATACCACTCCCGTTTCCTGGAAAGCGCTAAGATACGTGTTGCGCACTACACGTTGTCCCTCAGAAAGTAAGACTCCAGGAAGATGCAAAGCAGTGCTATTTGAGTTTTTGGAAAGAAACCGGGAACGTCCGACACTAGAGCATTTCAGACACTTCCTTGCAATCCTTAATGTGTCCCTGTAATCCCCTTAATAGTAACAAAATCTTTCAATTCTTGTGTATAAGTATCAGTACGTCCAGTGAAAGTTTACTGCGTAGTTGTTATTACTCATTGCGTTTCTTTTGCTTGTGTATAAACATTACATGCTTCTGTTACCTTGCCTAACTTATCCGCAATGTTTAGCATCTTGTATCCTGGTTCAATGCCTTGTTCTATTGTTTTGCTACATGTGCTATTGTTGCCTTGTGCTGTCGTTTGGATACTGTGCCATCTTGTATCGCATCATTGGACCCTATTCTAGCCTTTGGCTATGGGTCCAAACAGTTTTTGGATCTATCATGTTGGAATTGAAAATAAACTGAAATGAGAATGAAATGAAATGAAGAACTGCAAGAGACGTGAAGGCCAGACGTTTCGATGCTCTCTTGCCGAAGGTTGTGCGCGTACGCGGTTTCTGAGGGCTGCTTTCCTATGTGACTCACGCTGTAGCGCAACGAACCACGTGGACGGCGAGAGAGCAAGACGGGACGCGGCGTTCATGTGGTTCCCTGATCTATTGCGTGAACTATGTTCTATATACATCAGTGTATACTTTTTCTATATGAGGCTACATAACTTCGGTGAGTGCAAAAGAAAGCTCAAAAGAAAGCACTGAAGCACTTGTGAACACTTGTACACAATAGGTAAAACGAAAATGAATAAGTTCTTGCTTCCTTTCTTGGATTTCCAAAACAAAAACGAATAGAAAATCTCATTGGAAAAACCACACTTCCTCACGGTTGCTGCGGCTTGCACCACACATACTGCAAGTATAAATATTAGGAGAACATATAGTGGGTGAGACCATTATATACCACTACAACGTTTTTATGAGGGTATATATATATATATATATATATATATATATATATATATATATATATATATATATATATATATATATATATATATATATATATATATATATATATATATATATATATATGGGAGATTACATTGCAAGCACGATTCTATTCAGCGCGCTGCTCGAGAGCATATGGTTCGAAAACAACACGCGCTTAGCAAGAGTGGACAAAAATGTAATTTAAAAATGTCGTGAAACTACTCTAATTCGCATATGGTCGTTGTATGTTTTTTTTTTTTTCATTACTTTAATTTTCCCTCCATGCATGCGTCTTTTTAACGTTTTCCTCCAGCGCGAGATTCAGCGGTGCTAGTATAACGGTCAGAAAATACCCTTTAGGGTCGATCATTGCGAGCCGAATCAAGCCAAGCCGAAGACGACGGGAACGGCGGCAAAGGGGGAACGCGGGATTTTCTCCGTTTCGCGCGAACATTTGTCACCGTGCGAAATCCGCGCCGCCGACATTTAACGCTCGGGCTGGCGAGGTGCGTTGATACCGGCGGCAAATATGAGGGAGCGCCAATGCGCTGAAGCGCCGCTTGCTCGAGATTTTATTCACGTGCGCGTATAAGCGCGAGCGTATATTCACGACGAAGAGAAAAAATATCAAGAACTGGGAAAGCCCGGGACGGAAAACACCGAAAGGTGAAGAACCGGAGCGTAGTTCCACAGATATGCGGAGAAGCGAGCGAGAAATGACGGGCGGCTTAAAAGTGTAATGAGCTTTGCCCTAAGTCTCGCGATGAATGATGGAATGCTAGAAACGGAACATTTGTCACTCGGCAACGACGGTCGGCGACGATTAGCGCGAGGCTCCGCTTATTCCGCATAAGCACACCTCTAAATGAGAAATGAAAAGCTTCGTAAAGGTGCGAAGTAATGTGTCCGTGTAGGTAAACTCGTAGTCACGCTGTGTGTTCTCACTTTTCACCTCTTATTTCAAACTGAACTTGACGTCGGTACTGAACTTTTTAACTGTTCTGACGCGTTTCTCTGTATTGGATCGTTTACAAAAATAGCAGTAAGAATCGTATGGCGTGTTGCTGCATATGCATTCAAACGAGCTCTATACTTAAAACCTCCACATTGTTGTATAAATACAAATGCATGCAGTCACATTTACTATCGCATGCATAGAAAAAAAGCTAATTCAACGGCAATGTTACACGAACAAACTGGCACCGTGCATAAAACCTTGACAGTGTTATATAAAGAATCCCGTTCAGCCCAAACGGAAATTTGCGTAATCATTGTTGAATCGATCACTATATACATTGGATTTATTGCAAACAACTGCGATTAATTAACGTAGCCTTGTGCAACAATCGTTATTTGAGAAAAAAGTAAAGAAAAAGTTTGTTCAGCATGGTCTTTACACATTACTTACTACATGTCTTCTTTATCTTTATCATTATTAGCGTAAAATACACGTCTGACGTATACAGAAATGCGTCCTATTTAATAACAAACGATGTCGTGTAATATCACACGCGCTTGTTATAATTTATAACACATTAGCTCAGTCGAGCGCGTGAAACCACCCATTGTGGTTGGGCTTATAATCAAATCTTTTCTGTTCCCAGCTGCCGAGGCAAATGTGTTTCACGGTGCTCGAGTGGATCGTTCGAATCCGCTATGATTTCCTTACACGCGGTTCATGCTTGACTGGCAAAATTTTCTTCGTGAGCTCTAATGGCCCGCAAGCGAACGTGTCGAGGTCCGTGGAAATAATGAAATTAAATAAGAATGTACACCGAAATAGCGGAAAACAGAATGCGTATGCACAAGTACAAGCAGAAGACGAAACGACCACCGAACCACCGTCGACGATATTCTTTCTTCGTTAGAGCGTGAAAAATGATTCAATTTGCAAAGTGAGCCGTATTCTCGATGTTAAGGAACGTTGAACAGACGCAGCATCGAGAACAGTGATTTTTATTCCGTCGATTGCTGCGCACCAGTGAGTCGATTCCGAGGAACGATGAAGCATTCATATTCAGTGCGGAGGGGCTTATGTTGCGCCTAGTCATATTGGTAACGCTGAATGCGTGGTATACTTTGAAAACCTAGAAGTCTTTCTTTCTTCCTGAAAGTAGATATTTGAGGCATATTTTTTTAGCTCGCTCATTACGGAAGGTACAGCGCGGTACAACCGATAAAAATGTCTTATGGTTTATACTCTGACATAATAGATTGCGGCCAAGAAACGGAATAAAAGCCCATGGTCTAGAGAAAGAGAGATGGGAAAGAAAGACCGGAAGGTTGACGCTGTAATTTTAGCCCGTCTGCTACGCTGCATGGTGAAATCAGGACCGGAAGAAGGACAGAAAGGGATGACATAAAAAAAAGGAAGGCAGAAACGCCCACACACTCATTTCTCTTTCTGCATTCCTCTCCTCACTTTTATTTAATCTTACTTCTACGTTGGGCCGTTTTACTCTTCCTCAACTGATGGTAGCAAGCCGGATATCAATCTTCGAAGACATACACCACAGTGCACACACATGACGTACATGTAGTACTGCTAAGTATATACATTGGTATGACATTAGCTTTTTCACATAATGCTGAATCAAAGAAGCTCGCAAATTTTCCATGAAGTAGTGCGCCAAGGCATCGCTTCATGTACAAAATCCAAGAAACTCAAGATAAAATGAGAATAAAACATACGAGCAACCATTTTTTATTACAGTGTGATGTCTGCGTAGATCACAAACATAGGGGGGGGGGGGGTAGTAATAGGCGCTTCAGGGGGAAAATGAAATTTACGCGATTAAAATGGCACATAGACAGCAAGACGATTCAGTGCTATTCATATACACAATGTTCTCCCTATTGTCACTCCGGCGTTGAAACGTCATCGTTTCTGAACGGGCGTGCAGATTTGCGACGGGAGGTTAGGTTCGAGTTAATACGGCATTTCCTCACGCGCTGAATTATCTGCGGCTTCTGCTGTAGTTGAAGGTGCCAGACCAGCAACTGGGCTATTTTAGAAGACCGATTCGGCAGCTGACAAAGGGCTAATAAACAGTATAAATCTGAGTTCTCGCCATTTCGGGCGGCCGGGATTTAACGAACTTCTGTCTCTTTCCCCGCTCTCTCTTTCTCTCTCTCTTTATACACTCGGCGTTTACGGGCTTCCGCCTTGACGGTGACTGCCGCGGTCGACTCCTCATAGAAAGCAAATCTTCCAAGTGGTCGAGCACGGCAGTTTCCCGGGTTTCCCGTCCGCGAAAAGCATTCGAAGCCGTCGACCGACGCCTCATGCAGCCGGTGCGTGTTCTACAAAAGGATCTGAAACGCGAGACACGCCGACGCCGCTGCCGTTCCCCTCCCGAGGGGTGACCAGAAATTATCATCACAATGCGGGCCCACGATTTATATAAACACGCCAGCCGTTAAAGAGTCGGACTGCGAGGCTGAAGCGATAGCTGCTCCCTCCAGGCGTATAGACAGATAGACAGACATACGGCGTCCCCATTTGGGTTCCCGGTTTTGTCCCTTTGTGAAAAAGAGCGTTTAATGTTTGTTTAATGTCCCCCACCTCCCACTTTCTTGCAACTGGTCTGCGTCCCCGTTCTTCTTAGCTTTCTGCCAGTCTCGAAATAAGGAGCGCTCGGCCGCAAATAGTCTGCGCGGCCTTGAGGTGCTGCAACTCCTGGAGGTTTTCGATGATCTTTTTTTTCTGTTCGACGTCTTCTAACACCCGAGGAGTGGCAACACTGGAGTCAGCGTCTGTCCACAAAGAACAGATGTGGAGTTGCGTATGCGCACAATGGGTTTTTATAGCTTTTCTTTGTGCCCGTTTGTTGTTTCTTATGACCATTTGTTTATTTACTTCACGTTTCGACGCATATGTGCTGATAAGAAGTCTGCAGACGTGCTGGAAGGTTCACGCAAGACACTTTGGCTCCATTGGAGAGCTCGCTAATTACCGTCGCTTTCTGCCTGTGACGAAGATAGCCAAGGCGCTGCGCTTGGGTCATTGCCAAAAGGGGGAGCCGGCCCCCGCCATGCTGTGTCCTTTTACTTGCTCAAACAATGCGACTGATCGTGTCAGAGTGTCTAAAAACTGAAACATAGATCTTAACAAAAAAAATTGTTACACATATATATCTAACAGTGCATTACTCTTTTATCGCTTGCTCTATCACGTCAAAGACATAATATTTTCTCGTATCATTGAATGGTAAATAACTTGCACGATGAAATCAAATATACTTTCTTGACATGGTAAGTAATGTACCACTTGATGAAGTAGTGTCTGTAATGAAGTATATAAAGCTCATACTTTCGAGACCGAGACTGGATAGATGCATCTTCTCCAGGGTACCTCTTCTCTTGTGACAGGAACGGGTAGCTGAAAAGAGACAGAATGAAGACTGAATCGGGGTGTGGCAGTCGCATAGCAGTCGCATGGAAATATCTTTCTCTCTTTTTTACACACACACACACACACACACACACACACACACACACACACACACACACACACACACACACACACACGCATGAACTAAAGTCTGCCAGATTGGAAAAATACAAGAGGATAGAAGCACAGTGCTACGATGAGCCAGTGCGTTTCAATACCCTCTATGACGGTAAAAAGAATCAACCACGCAATGACCAACAAAACAAGTAAACGAACAAATAGTTCACAATCAGGCCTTAAGCTCACATGTGATACTAACAGACTAAACAACTTTCCGCAAACCCTCCAGTTGTTTACCTTCATTTTCATCACACTGCTTTCATTTCGTGTCTCCAAAATAGTTAATCCCCCTTCTGTAACATATACAATATATAGACGCAAGTTAACTGTCTTTGATTGTTACGTACACAGTGAAGACAAGATAAGCGTATCGAAGGCGGCATTTAATGAAAAAAAAACAGCGACCGCTAACAAGTAATGAGGTTAGCAGTCATTTTGTTACAGCCTTTTCGGTTCACAACAGCCTTTTCGGTTCTGCGCAACCAGGTTTGATCAGGATTTAGACTTATAGGATTGTGGACGCGATTCTCGCCGACGCTTAGGCATACACAGCGATGAGCAATAACGTTCACACGTGACCTGCCTTTCAGCACCCCTGAATGCACATAAGCACGCACGCAACATCATCACGCCGGGTATATACTGTCTGGCGAATGGTGCCGATGGCAAGCCCTTCCAATTACCTTAGAATAGAAGCTTTGCAGCTGCACTTTGTATCCGCATCGGACATGTGCATCGACCAGAAAGCGTATTTACAATACAACTGTTAAGAGCGGGAGTCATAGCAATGTTTGCGCCACTGACACCTTCCTGTTCAACAATTTTTAAGCACAAATCGTCTCTTGTACGTCTATCTCTGTTGATGGTGCGTAACAGGTGCGAATTAACGCGCGCTTCTCCCCAGCCTATGCATCGGTGTGGAACCATGCACTGAACGTATTGAAGCACGCCAAAGACGAAGTTTGGGAAGATTCCGGTCAAATATGAGTGTGACAAGAACTATAGAAGCAAAAAAAAAAAAACAATCGTTCGACACTGTGTCTGCTAGATCGCGCGTTTGTTTTTACACAAGTTTTTTTTTAGATTTCGCCCGTTGCACACTGTTTTTTTTTCTCCTTCCCTGAATGTGAGAAGTTAAGAAAACGCACAGCACA
The DNA here is from genome assembly GCF_043290135.1 of Rhipicephalus microplus. Classification (NCBI taxonomy): domain Eukaryota; kingdom Metazoa; phylum Arthropoda; class Arachnida; order Ixodida; family Ixodidae; genus Rhipicephalus; species Rhipicephalus microplus. The sequence goes on along the minus strand of NC_134701.1, from coordinate 270,487,948 downwards.
GCTGTTTCCCTAAGCTCCTCAAAGCTTTGTCCGATCACAAGGGCGCCACGCGCTGGAGCTACACCACGGGACAAAACGCGCTGGCAGACAGCCGTGTACAAGGCGAGGCGCGCTGCACTGTAATCGCCTCCCCATAATACGCCACTCGTTTCTTGCTCCCCAATCCAGATCTCGAGGAAAGGACCTTGAGCTAAAGAAATACGAGCAAGGCACACGTTAGGAAGAAGTGCGCAACAGACGAACGCGAGGCGTCGAAAAGAAGGAAGCTGCGCCCGCGAGGATGAACGACTGCGTCGAATCCGGCGACGTCGCGGGAAGCAGCAGCAACAGCGGGAGACGTATTTCCCGAATCCCGAGGATTGAAAAGCGGGAGCGATCATCGGGGGCATTTATAGGACTTAACGCATTGAGCCGAGCGTTCTGCTTCTCGCCTCGGGCCGAGGAGGATGAGTAGCATAAGCGGCACCTTCCCAATGCACCTTTCTTTTTCTCTTACTTCCTTTAGTCCCTCTGTGGGGAGAAAGAGGGATGACGGAGGAACAGACGCGGCGCTTACAGACGAAAAAGGTGGGTGAGTGAGGGAGCGTGTATAGGTGGCGCGCCCACACGGCCCATGTATGAGCGCGCGTGGTGTTTTTGAGGGAAAAGCTGTCGGAATTAGGGACTCTCGGGACGTCCCGAATCGTGTAAGCTCATTGTGTCACGTCTGACAACTGAGCAAAAAAAAAAGCGACACCGCCGACAGTGGCTGCCACAATCACACCCGGTGTCGTCGGCGTTTTTCCACAGCCGAGTCGGTCTCTTTTCATCCGACACCGTTTAGGTCACTTTGCGTAGTCGTGTTTTGGCTGTTTCGTTTTGTTTTCTACTTTTTTTGCTGCGTTCTTCCTTCCTAATGTCGCACCCTCCGGGTCTGGCCTCTGCTACTCACGCTCCAGACCCTCAGAAGTTCCTTTTTTCACCCCGAGAAGCTTTGGGGCGTGCTTTATTCGATTTTGAGAGCATTCGAAGATCGCGCGAGCGCGAAAAGGAAACGAACAGAGAATCGTAGCCATGAAGCAAGAAACGCGTATCTCCCTCCCCTCCTTCCCTCCATCCAGTCTCTGCCAGGGAAAGGCAGTATAGCATTAGAAACGTCCGGAGGTCGGGGATTGCGGAGGGGACTCGGACTTGACTGACAGACTTTTTGTGCTCGCGCAACAGCGTGCATTGAAAAGAGGTGTCGGGACACTGTGCCGAGGTTCCGATCCGACAAATGATCCCTCTCCGAGTCTGAATGCCTCGCGCGCTGCTTAAAAACGGTTTGCGTTCGCTCCTGCCGCCACCGTTTGAATTGTTCTCGCTTACAGGCATGCGCACACACATGTCAGAGCTTTGGCCACGCTGTACTGCATGCAGCGCGGAGTCGCGCGCGTATGCATGCGCGACACTCAACACCAACGTATTCTCACGTCTATCGGTGACTTGTTTTTCGAGCGTCCGTGTTCGATATCCGAGTCCCGCTTTGTGTAACCCTAAGCCTCTGGTACACACTGGGAAAATATTTGCCCGCTTTGCGCGAGAACACAAAACGTGGCTTAACGCCTCCTTCGCACGCCCCTTCCATTGGGACTGTTGAATAAACGGACTCACGCAGGCGCCGCTCGAAGCATTGGGTGAACGCGAATGAAAGGCGCCGAGCTGGACCTTACAGGGCAGTTCTTCGATGTACTACGACGCATGGCTCTACACGCACACTTGCAAGTAGACGCTGAGCCTGAACTGCATGCAGTTGCAGCTTCTACTTGCGTATGAGGTCTGATTATAGGTTGGCGAAAATTGTGGAGCTAACTCGCGAAATATATTTTGCGCTCAGGGCTAACTCGGACTAAGAGTCACGAAAATTTTCTTCAGCTATCTTACATCATGTCTTACGCGGTAGCCATAGATAATCAACGGATCTTGGGCAACGTGGAGAAGCTGCGTGGTATTTTAACTCCGCAGCTTAAATTGATAAAAACTCACAAATTCTATTACACGTTCCCCTAAGACGGCTTCAAGGCAGAAGCCATCTTCTTTCTTTTTTTTTTTCAGTCAATATACTGGCCCTCCCCTGCCCGGTAGCTTTCTGCACCTAACTTCCTCCAACATCGGAGGTATTAGAAGCAATGCAGGCCTCACCTGCATTACCCCAGTGCATGTGAGGCCTGCATTGAGTACATATTGGAACAATTTAAACAACGCAAATATTGTTTACTCGTACCGTGAGTATTACACTGTTACCGGTATCGGTGCAGTTTAGACTTTTTTAAATAGCCACCTACGTAAAATGAAGACAGAAAATATTTCTTGACAGAGAAAGAATGAAAATAAAATAAATAAATAAATAAATAAATACGAGTGCAACTTTAATGTATTGGCGCGCTTTGACGAGTAACTACCACTTTTTTATACGGTTTCGAAATCGCCTCATTACAGGGAAGAACTTTAAATGATATCGGTCGCAAACAACACGCCTTACATTTGCGCGGAGAAACGTCGCATTTGGTTTGACCTTTGCGCCGCTAATGTCGACCATTGCGCGACGGAAAATCTGTAGGTTTATTCGCTGTGCAAGGGCGCCACACGCACTACAAGTGCCTCATCTCCATGATGAAACAAGCGCCAATATTTCATCATGACCAAACATGCCCAACACCGTCATCCTAAATGCCTAATTCAGCCGCGTGTTTCACCGCCAGCCCGGAAGTGAAGGCAAGAGTTGCAAAAGCACTGCTGGGTGGCGACGTAATTGCGCCAAATCCAAGCACTATAAACACTCATCCGTGGTACTCATCCATGTTGCGTAATTGTAATGAAGTATTCGATACCAGATTAAATACGAAAGCTGAATGGCCTTGCTCTTTCAACATTTCGTAACCCTAGAAGCCGTCAACTGTTGCTACATAGTAAATGTTTAACGTTTGACTCCAGGAAATATTACGCGGCGTGGTGGCGCGTCTCAAAGCTGAGTCACTTCGTTTCATGCTATGCGCTGCTCTTACCAATGGCCTCGCTGAAAATCTGCAGTAATAAATGAACAGTTGATCCTAGAAACGTAATAAATGCAGTCGTGACGAACATAAGCAGTTATCCAGGAGCTCCAATTCACAAAGTTACTCTTTCGTAACAGCGTTTCGGCAAGTTTCCTTCAATAAATAAATAAATAAATCTCTCGATTCTTTTTTTTTTTGCAAAACAGCTTAACTACAACATATAAAGTAAACACACGATGGTACCAAAGTACGACACTGCAATGGAACCCATGGTAAAAGTTACAAATAGATTATAGCAGTATTAGCATTTGTATGAGCAACATAAAGGATATGCAACAATACGCGTAACAAATAAAATATGTGAGGGCATAAAACTACCAACGCAAATGTTTCGCCAATAAATACATTGAATACAGCGTATACAGTTGCCTCGGCGTGGTGGTCTAGTGGCTAAGGTACTTGGCTGCTGACCCGCAGGTCGCGGGATCGAATCCCGGCTGCGGTGGCTGCATTTCCGATGGAGGCGGAAATGTTGTAGGCCCGTGTGCTCAGCTTTGGGTGCACATTAAAGAACCCCAGCTGGTCGAAATTTTCGGAGCCCTCCACTACGGTGGGTTTGGGACGTTGAACCCCACATATCAATCATCATCAGCGTATGCAGTGTATTTACTGTATTCGCCAACGATATGTCCAGTGTCGTTATTGGCTGAACGTTTCTCTTTAGAACAATTAGACACGAAGAGGCTGCTGTGAATAAGGACCCATGTTCATTTGGGTAAAAGTCGCAACGTTTATATAGCAGAATCTTGCATGTTAAAATGTGACACATATATATACCCAACAGGATTCCGTCTCAGTGAACTCTCGTACGACCATGGGCAACCAGCATCGATTCAAACGCTAATAGTCTCGAAATTGGCGCTCCCCTTATCATCATCATCATCATCAGCCTGACTACGTCCACTGCAGGACAAAGGCCTCTCCCATGTTCCGCCAGTTAACCCGGTCCTGTGCTTCACCCGGTCCCGCTCCCCTTAAAGGGCTCCTAAACCAGTCCGAGTCAGAGGAGGAGAGAATGGTTTCTTTCACGCCTTTGTAGCCGTGCCTAGAGACAAATGTAATCTTTTTCGGGTGCCTTACAGCCGTGTGCAGTCACTACAGTTCTCTCACAGGTCTATGCACGTATACATCAACATTATTCCTTTGTCATGGGAATGGCGGACAACACTCTCTGCGATGCCTGTCATTGCGAAGAGACGCTACACCACATCCTGTGTGACTGTCCGTTGTATGAAATCCAGAGACAGTCACTGGCGTCCGTTCTTGCGCGCGTCGACAACAACCAAATGTCTGTGGACACTATTCTTTCAAGTGCCCGAGAGAAGACATTGTAACAGAAGGCGACAAAAGCTCTGTTGAAATTTCTACGCGACACGGACTTGAACAAGCGGCTGTAACAGTAATGTCACACACCGCGAAAGACAAGACTGGACAATGAGTGTGCGCGCGTGTGCTGCCGTATGTGCTGTGTTTATATCTCTTCCCTCTCTGCTCTCTATCGTTCATCTCCCCCATCCCCCTCCCATGCGCAGGGTAGCAAACCGGCTGCCTATAAGCTGGTTAACCTCCCTGCCGTTCTTTTCCTCATATTTTCCTTCTTTCCTTCCTAGTCGTGTAACATTTTACGTTTTAGCATGACAGCGTTAAAGAGCACGTTTTGCAGGAATTTCGGCGTCTGCATCGATGTCCGCGTCGTTGGTAGTGAGTGAAAAATCATCATCTTTGCGTGGCCGAACAATCGAAAAAGAAGCAAATAAACTAAATACTGAAAAATTTTGGGTCCGAGTCGGAATCTAAATCGGGTAGTTTGCGTGGCAAGCAGGTGTTCTACCACACATCCACGCCTCTGCTTGTGAGGACAGTGAAAATAACTTCCTCTGGTTGGAGATGCAGTGAAAGCAACTTTCATGCCTTACAAACAGACGCGTCTTGTGCACATGTTTCACAATACAACATGAAATACTGTCGTAATAATGCGTGGCACAAGCCTACAATGCCATCAGGTGTCAGAACATGGAATTATCATGACTTCATATTTTAAAGCGAGTCACCCACTACAAAAGGCGCACACGCTACTGCACGCTTAAGGGCACGTATTGGGCGCAGAGCAAGTTCGAAAACATTTCATACACTAAGTGTGTGAAGTACGCACTAGGAACAGAATATCGCTATTGCGTTCAACCGTTAAAATTGAAGCTCAGGGGTTTCCCAAAATTTCTATTCAAGGGCGTAGCCCTTGACTGTCATACGTCTATTAGCGTGGGCTGGGTTCCCCTTCAAGCGGCGGGGGGTGGCGGGGGGGAGGGGGGAGTTCGTCGCAGCGGCATGTATGAGAGTGATTTTGCGCGTCCCCCCTGTCATCCTACTGCCCCCCCACCACGTGCGCACGCGCATACGTTCGTCGACCATCTTATGTCGCATGGTTACGGAGTGGTCAAGACCGGCCTCAAGTAAGGCTAACAGTACTCGAAACCAGTGCAAAGTAAACTGGCAGTCTAAAATATGATAGCTGCAGAAATGACTAAGAATTAATAACAATATTTTACCTAAAATCGCGAAAAGCGCTTGTGACGCATGCACCTGATACCCGCGCTGCACCCGAGAGGGCGCCACCGCCCGAGCAAGCAACCGATTTCCGACGGAATCGCAGGTTACCCGTGCCACGCATTTCCTGAGGTTTCGCGGCATTGGCGGAGCTGTATTAAGCGCAGGACTTAGTACTATGCAGCAAGACATATACAATTTTGCGCAGGTAGAATCGAACAATGGAACTTGAGCAGGACTTAGGCTATAGCTTCGTGCGCTAGAAATGGTTTAGTTTCAGTTTCAGTTTCAGTTTTATTGAGCATTTTCTTCACAGAGTTGCGAAAAAGAAAACGCAGGGATAAGAGCAAAAAGCTGCTGTGTTAGCAGCTTGACGAGGCTCCTACCCCTTTTCACTTGCATTACAAAATCGGCAGAGCACAAAATCAGTTCGGTAATTTAGGGCACTGCGAACCTTTTATTATTTTTTTCCCTCGTGATATTCCCGGTTTATTGCCTGGATTACTACTACAGGTGCCGGGGGATGGCCGTGACAAACAGTCGATCACGCATATACACCCCAAATAACACGTACAAC